>NC_090694.1:22969250-23061291 GCF_013368605.1 Nyctibius grandis
GCTTTGAAAAGAATCAATTGTGCAACGCGGGTACCTTGTTGCACCACACACGGGGGGCTTGGGGTCCATGCCATGATTTGTATTTCCCCTTTAAAATCAGCATCAATGACTCCTGGTAAAACAAACAATCCCATTAACGTAGTAGACGATCGCCCTAAAAGAAGTGCACTATGTCCGTGCCCTAGGGGGCCCCAGACCCCTGTCGGGATCCGCTGAACAGTGCTATCAGTAAAAGTTATTGTTGCGGCGGCTGCCAGGTCCAGCCCTGCGCTGATTGAAGAGCGGATACTGTTGGGGAGGGGGTTGGACTACTTGTGTTGCAGCGCGGTCCTTGTGTGCACTCCGACGGGAGTTTCCCTGAAGGGGTTGACCATTTTTATCAAATTTCGAGCGGCACTGATTAGCGTAGTGCCGACCTTTGTGGCACCGCGGGCAGATTCCAGGGTTGTTAACTGCTTTCGTTTTCCCCGCTGCTCGCTCCGGGCATTCACGCTTAAAGTGCCCCTGACCACCACACTTGAAACAGACGGTCTGCTTGTTTTGCATGGAAGCAAAAGCGGCAGCCATTGCTTCATATTTGTGCGCTACGGTACCAATCCTATTGCAGGTTTCTAACATTTTAATGAGTGATGGATTTTCAAAAGGACGTAGCACCTTTTGACAATCAGCATTTGCATTCTCGACCGCTAGTTTCAACAATATAATGTTTCGAGCCTCTTCGTGGGGGACTTGTTTTTCAAGACTAGTTTTCAAACGGTCAATAAAAGTCATAAATGGCTCCTGGGGTTCCTGTTTTATTTCTGTAAACGATTTGGATGGTTTTCCGGCATCAGGAACCTTTAGGAAGGCTCTATAAGCACAGTCCTTAATGTCATCTAATGCCTCTTGAGGGGTGTCCACTTGTGCTGCAGGACATAGCCACTGTCCGCATCCAATCAAGTGATCTATTGACAAAACCTGCACCGGATCACCTGGTGGTCGTGCCAAATATTCTATTTGTTTCTGCTCTAGCATTCTGATCCAATCAGACTCCCAGATTGCGTATTGAGTGCCTGTTAATAGTAATTGGGCTAGTGTTTTGCAGTCATGAGGCACTAGAGTATATGAATTCATGACAGAACCCAACATATTACGCACATACAGTGACTCAATGCCAAACTCAAATACCCCTTTTTGTAGTTCCTTGATTATTTGAAAGGATAGACCCTCCCATTGCGGACGCCTGTTAGCTTGGTACAAAACAGGGGCGGCTATTGCCCCTGCAATGCCATACTCCCCGTGTTTCAGTGCTTCCTTTCACACATGATCCCACTTATCCTGCGGATCCGGAGGGAACAAGTCTGGCTCTTGCGCCGGATCCACCCGCCCCGGGTCAAAAGGGTCATCGTCATTGTCCTCACTGTCATCCTTCCCTGCTGCTGCCACCAAACGTGCAGAGCTTGGGCAGGCAGGAGAACCAAAAGTCTTATTTTTACGGTGAGGACTATGAATAGCTTCCTCCGGTGGAGCACTAGGGCTGGGTTGGTTATGTATGTCATCGGCACATGAAGTGTCAGGGGTCTCTTTTTCAGTAGATGGGTTTTGCGATTGCCGCATTGTTTCAAGCTTCTTCATAACCTGCAGCACCTGCCGCCAGGGTTTTAAAAGCTCCATCGCTATGGGGTCCCCTAGGGTGGCTCGATCCCAGAGCTTCGCCCCTATTTCATCCCAGAGGTCTGCCGTGAAGATGTTAACGGCATTGACCCCATCCCCCTGGGAACTCGCCCACTTAAGCAGCTTTTTGAGCGCTGTGGACGGGATATTGACCCCATGCTTTTGTAGGAGTCTCTCCATAAGTTCCAAACCCGATTTTCCATTGGCAGTAATATGATTATCCACGTTCCCCGCAGCTCACCTCTCTTAGGAGATGATTGTAGCCAGCTTATGCTTCCTTTCAGCACCTGTAGTAGTTCTGCAAGGCGTTGCCACTGGCAGCAGTTTTGCTGGTTGTCGCTCCTCACATGGGGCACCATTTGCGGCAATTAACGGCACGGACTCCGAATTATGTCAGCAAGCGGAGACATTTATTCTGTGGCGCATTTGCCTTTTATACACACTTTCGGTACTTTCCCAACTAATCAGGCTTTCCCATCCTGCATGCCCAAACAAGCCATCAAAGCTAGTTGGACCTTGCAACACTCCACGCGCAAAGCAGTCCAATCACAATGCTGATCACGTGCTGTCCATGCGAAGGCAGTTTGGTCGTCTTGCTACATTCCCTTATTCTTCAGCCAAGCTCTGTGCAGACTTCAGCGTAAACACTAACTCAGCTTCTCTTTATCTATCGCTCCCAAGGTCGTCCTCTCATCAGGGTAATCAGCTCCTCGGTGCTTTCCATCCGAGCTCCGTTTAACTCTTGTAATGCCACACCAGTCCATCAACTCTTCTGCCAGGCCTGGACATCCCTGTTTCCCCATTTGAGCCTGTTGGGTAATCAGAGCTGTCCATTTACTCCAGGTACCCCTTGACTCATCACGTGACAAATGCATTTCTCCTTTCAGCATCCAGTGAAGTACCAGCAGTTAGGGGCCAGCAGTTGTGATTCTGTTCCCACCACTTTAGATGCTGCCTGAATTCCCTCATAGGCAGCTAATACTTCCTTTTCTGTCGGGGTATAGTTCTCCTCAGATCCTCAGTAGCCTCAGCTCCAGAATCCAAGGGGTCTTCCTCTGGTCTCTCCTGGTGCTTTATGCCATAAACTCCATTGGATTGATTGGTCACCTGCTGATGCGTGTAGCATGTTTCGGACATTTGGACTAATTATGATGGGGCCCAGGGTAACTGCACATGCTACTTATTGTTTTACCTGGTCAAAGGCTTGTTGTTGCTCAGGTTACGCAAATGAGTTCTTTTTCCTGTTAACTTAGCACAGGAGGTTCATGAGCTGACTGTATCTAGAAATGTGCATCTGCCAAAATCCCACCATTCCAAGAAAAACTTGGTTTTCCTTTTTATTGATCGGTGGTGTCACTGCCATGATCTTATCAGTCATCAGTAGGAATGTGAGTTTCCATCTTTCTATTTGACACCGAGAAACTGTATTTCTTGCACAGATCTCTTCACCTTATTTATCTTTGTTGCAAATCCAGCATTTAGTAAAATCCTTATAATCTGTTTGCCTTTGTTTTCCACCTCTTGAATAGTGTTTCCTCATATTATGATGTCATCAAAGTACTGTAAGTGATCTGGGGCATTGCCCTCCTCTAAAGCCCTTTGTACATTCCCCTTTCTTCCATCCTTGTCTTAGGCAATTGTATGTGTACTGTACTCCTCTCTAAGGAAAGGCAAACTGCAGTTTACACTCAGGGTCCAGGGGAACTGAGGAAAAATGCATTAGCTATGTCAACGGTCAAATATCAGGCAGCATTCTTTGCTCTGATTTCATACTGTGGTTATAGCATACCTGGTACTGCTGTGCTCAAAGGTGGTGGTACCTCATTCAAACCTTGATAGGCTATGGCTAATATCCAAACCTTTCAGGGATTTGCACTGGCCAGATGGGGCTGTTGAAGGGCAAATGGGTTTGAGGAACCACCCCTTGACTTTCTAGTTCTTTGATAAGACCACTTATGGGACCAAGCGAAGCTCTGTTGATCCGATATTGTTATCGGTGCACCATTTGAGTTGCAACCAGCACTGACTGAAGTGACATCTGTAGCAGCTCTGCTACTGACACTCCTTTTGGGAAACCAGGTGGTTTAAATAGCATAGGGGTGTTCTCACTCATTTCCACAACAGCAATGCCAAATGCCCACCCATACCCTCACAGGTCCTTAAAATGTCCATTCCTTACAAAGTCAACGCTCAAGATGCAAGGGGCACCTGGTCCCGTTTTACCACTTTGTGGGATTTCCAGTTTCCTTTAGTAAGCCTGAGTTCACCTTCTACTACATGTAGCTTCCACTGGCTCCTGGTGACTCCTTTGATGACGATAGGCATCTTTCCACTCAGAGTGGAAGAAAGCAGGATGCATTGAGCTCCTGTGTCCACCAAGGCCTGATGTTCTATGGGTCGATGGTTGTCAGGCCACCAGACCCACATAGTTCAATAAATCCAGTTATAGAATAATAGAATCATAGAATGGTTTGAGTTGGAAGGGACCTTTAAAGATCATCTAGTTCCAGCCCCCCTACTGTGGGCAGGGACATCATCTTTCATTAGATCAGGTTGCTCAAAGCCCCATCCAACCTGTCCTTGAACACTTCCAATGATGGTACATCCACAACTTCTCTGGGCAACCTGCTCGAGTATCTAGCTCACCAGACTTATTGTAAAGAATTTCTTCCTTATGTCCAATCTAAATGTATCTTCTTTCAGTTAAAAACCATTGCCCCTTGCCTTGTCACTACAGGCCTTGGTAAAAAGTCTCTCTCTGTCTTTCTTATAAGCCCCCTTTAAGTACTGAAAACTGCAATAAGATCTCCCTGGAGCCTTCTCTTCTCCAGGCTAAACAACCCCAACTCTCTCAGCCTTTCTTCATAGGAGATGTGTTCCATCCCTCTGATCATTTTTGTGGCCCTCCTCTGGACCCACTCTAACAGGTTGTTAAAGAAAATTGGCAGAGTCCAGGTCTCTAGGTTTGCTGGTTTTATTTAACAACTCAGAGTTGGACCACCACCGCAGTGAATGGTACCTGACTCAAATTCACTATCGGTTTATATAGAAACTAATAATCAATTACATCATAAACTTCTCACGAGCTTCTGTTAATAATCCACTAACTATTTCAATTCCTCTTTCTTCCTTCGTCAAGAGTCCACAGAAGTCCATTCTTTTCCATCGGTACGCTGATCTTTATGTTCTGGTTCCACTCCGACTCCAGTCGACACCCCATCCTTAATGTTCTTGCTGTGATCAGCGTCCCATCTTGATTCGGGTTGACCAGAGTCTGGTTTCCACTGCCAGCGTCTCCTAAGTATTAACCTAAAATAGCTAAAGTCTATTTAGAACTTTATTTCTATTAATGTTTATTTCTAAGTATCCTATATTTCTTTTAAGGTAAAGAAAAGGTTAACCATACATCCTCTTTACTAAAATCATCAGAAGGTAATACTTCTAGGCCTACTCCTGCTTAGCTACTCATTAAGCTTTGATTGATGATTTGTTCAGTCATAGGTCAGGATTACACAAGGAGCTTTGAGAACAATATTCATGGATTGTGAAAGCCCACCTGTGTTTATTCAGATAGACTTATATTAATTATTCTGTTCTTCATTCTATTTCACCCCTATTGATCCTTGTCTCCCTAACTCATAAGAACTTTTACATTAATTATGTGAAAATTTCTATAACAATTCCCTCCTTTTGTTTTTATTACATCCCTGCAATTATTTGTATCTTCATGATGATCCTATTCTTGAAGCAAAGGAATAAAAACATCTCATACAGCATTGTCCTAACACTAGTATAATCACAATGATATTAATTATAAACAAGACAATTACAATCAGCTTCTTTATCCATAAAGATAAGTCTGGGAACCAAGATGTGAGCCAAGAAAGTGTTTCAGTAGATCCTCACGAGGTGTCGTCTTTTTCTACCTTTTGCATCATAGAACTCACTTCCCAAATTTTGTGCACATCTGTGAGCAGTTCTCCGGATCAGTCTGTGTACATACAGCAACTGATACTTAAAACTGTATATACTCCTCCTTGTGAGGTTAATATCACATCTAGAGTCATTCTGTTTTGAATTGTAATTTTAGAGAGTTTTGTAATTTCTTTTTACAATGTCAGAAATCCACGCATTGAGGCATTGGCTAATTTTTCTATCATCTCCCCAGATATATTTATTATCGTTTTTTCCAAATTGATAAATAATTCCTCTGGGCTCAATCTTTGGATAGCTAGACGTAAAAATGAGTTCCCCAGTCTTTGTCTTAATTGCTATAAAGAAGCCTGCAGATCGCCAAGAACAATTATTATAAAGCACACGAGAGGCATTGGTATTGGAATCATGGTAACGAATAGCAAATCTTACACAAGGTGAAATAGCAACATTTACAGATGGAAAAAAAAAAGGAACAAACTAAAATATTTCATCTTTCCTTGGGTTCCTTGCGGACATGAGAATGATGGATCCAGGTTTCTTTCCCTGCAACTTTGACAGCATAAAAAAGAAGTTAAAAGTACAACATAGGGTCCTTCCCATTTTGGTTCAAATCTATTTTTCCTCTTAAAGTTTTTTATCAATACTTTGTTTCCTGGTTGAATATTATGTACTTGTATCTCAGGAGATCCACCTCGATACCAATAGGCATGCTTTCGCATTTCAAAGAAAGAATTTTGCAAGTACAGCATATATTGTGTCACTTGTTCATCTCCATCCAATAAACTTTTTTTTTGCTGGCAAATAAGTGCCTGGAACAGCCAAAACTCGCCCAAACAATATTTCTGCTGGCGATAACCCAACAGGTTGTCTGGGTGTGTTCCGAATGTCCCATAGAACCAAATTCAAAGCCTCTGGTCATTTCAATCCAGTTGTTTTACACACTTTAACAGTCTTTTCCTTTATGGTCCTATTCATTCTCTCTACCTGTCCAGAGGACTCAGGGTGATAGGGTGTATGTAAGTTCCCTGTGACTCCTAAAGCATTATAAACTTGTAACAGAATCGCTGCTGAAAAATGAGCTCCTCTATCCGAATCAATTACTTCAGGAACTCCATATCGGGGTATTAATTCTTTCAACAGCGCTTTCACTACAGTTTTTGAATCATTCTTTCTTGCTGGGAAGGCTTCTACCCATCCTGATAATTGATCTACAATCACTAACAAGTATGAATACCCCATTGCTTTTGGCATTTCAGCATAATCAATTTGTAATCTTTGAAAAGGAAACACCGCGGGCGGTCTTTTACCTCGAGGTGGCTGAATCCTAGTGGTAGCA
Source organism: Nyctibius grandis (assembly GCF_013368605.1). NCBI lineage: Eukaryota > Metazoa > Chordata > Aves > Nyctibiiformes > Nyctibiidae > Nyctibius > Nyctibius grandis. Next base: position 22,976,176 of record NC_090694.1, read on the forward strand.
TACTGTCGGCAAAGTTTACAGCTTTCAGTAATCCTTTTCACCGCAGAGTAGACTCCAGGTGCAGCCAACAGCCGTTGAATTCTCAGTACAAGTCCCTCAGGTCCCCCATGACATTTTTCATGGAACCACCGAACAAGAGGTAGTAAATACCTTTTTGGGAGTAGGGGCTTGTTGCCCAATGTCCATTGTCCATCCCGTTGTTCCACTCCAAGTTGTCTCCAAAATTTCATTTCTTCCTCTGGAAGAGCCTCATGCATCTCCTCTGCACTTGGAAGCCTGTCAAGTTTCTCTGCTACACACAAAGCTGCCATAATAAGGTGAATTTGTTTGGCTGCAGCTTCCGCAGCTTGATCAGCCAAGCGATTTCCTCGCGACAGTGCATCTTGGTGGTTTGTGTGAGCTTTTATATAAATTACTGCTATTTGTGCAGGTAACTGTATAGCTTCTGAAAGTTCACATACCTCCTTCCCGTGTGCAGTGGTTTTTCCAGCTGAAGTCAAAAATCCTCTTTCTTTCCACAGGGTACCTGTAGCATGACAAGCTCCAAAAGCATATTTAGAGTCTGTGTAAATGTTAGCTTTTAAACCTCTTGCCAACTTTGCAGCCTCAGTAAGCGCTATGATTTCCACGCCTTGTGCCCCCACAGCACTAGGAAGAGGGTTAGCTTTTAACACAGTTTTTTCTGTTATTACTGCAAAGCCAGTATACCTTTTCCCTTCTTCGTAAAAAGACGAGCCGTCTGTCAAAAGGTTGATGTCTGGGTCACTCAGGGGTTGGTCTTGAAGATCATTACGTGGCTTACTGGATACTGCTAACACCTGGGTACAGTCATGTTGATCCTTTTCCCCTTCAGTTGGCAAAGGTATTAAAGTGGCTGGATTCAAAGTATTGCACCTTTGGAGTGTGATATTGTCAGCCAAAAGTAAAACCAGTTCATATCTATGTGCCCGTTGCGGTGAAAGTGATTTTTCTGCATATTGTTTCAATAATATTTCAACTTCATGGGGTACGCATACAGTTAGGGGATGTCCCAGCACTAATGATCTACATTTTTCTACCATTTTTGCTGCTGCAGCTACTGATTTTATACAAAATGGTGTTCCTTGTGTAACCGGATCTAATTGAGCAGAAAAGTATGCTACTGGTCTTTCATGTGGTCCTAAAGTTTGGACTAAAACTCCTCTAGCATTTCCCTTTCGCTCATCACAATATAATTTGAAAGGTTTACTATAATCTGGTAAACCTAAAGCCGGTGCTTGCATTAAGGCACCTTTCAGAGTTGTAAAAGCTTTTTGTTTCTCCGGACCCCATTTGATTGGTTAAATTGTGTATCCAAGGGCAACAAAATCCCACTTGTCTTAAAAACCCCCAAATTTGTTTCTTTGTTACAGGCCTAGGTAATTCTTGGATTATCTTTATTTGCTCAGGATCTATTTCTCTCGTACCTGGGTTTAATATAAATCCAAGGTGCTTCACTTTTTGTTGGCAAAACTGCAATTTTGATGGAGATGCTCGGTGACCTTTTACAACCAATTTATTACACAAATACCGAGTATCTGTAACACAATCCTTCCTTGAACGACATACTAACAATAAATCATCTACATATTGTATCAATTCAGACTTACACGGAAAAAACAGATCAGCCAAATCCCCTCTCAAAATTTGGGAGGATTTAGTTGGTGAGCTTGTAAATCCCTGGGGTAACCGAGTCCAGGTTAATTGTTTCCCTTGCCAAGTGAAGGCAAATATGTGCTGGCTTTCCTCAGCCACAGGTATGCTAAAGAAAGCTCCAGTCAAATCCAATACAGTGTAAAATTTTCCCCAAATAGGTATTTGAGTAACAATCAAATTTGGATCAGGTACTACTGGATGGGGAACAATTACAAATACAAATCTATATTCTGGATCCCCATCTTTGTAACTTTCACATTCTTTTAAAATCCCTTTTTCCAAAAATGATTGTATTTCTTTTCCAATACTTGGGATAGCTTCTGCCACAATTGGATATTGCCTAATAGAAGGGGGAGTCCCTCCTTTTGTTTTAATCACTACAGGTTCTGCAGATTTTAACAGTCCAATATCATCTCCGGAGAGACTCCATAATTTTTTAGGTGCATTCTTTAACTCTTTTGGGATTTTAAGCTCACCTTCTTGAATTTCTACAGTTTGCATTCCCATTATGATCAATCGAATTCCTTTGGGAGTTAAATCTATGCATGTTTCCAATTCCTGCAATAAATCTCTCCCAAATAGTGAAATAGGAGAAGTTGGCGAAATAACAAATCAACCCCATATCAAACGATCATCAAAAACAATAGGAAGGGGAAGAGAAAGCGGTAACTTCTCTTCACCCAAAACCCCAGTAACCTTTACAAATTCATCAGATAGCTGTGACACATGAAAATTTAACAATGATAAAGTTGCACCAGTATCTATTAAGAACTTAACAGGAATGGCATTTACCTTAGCTGTGATAAGTCCCTCGTTATCTACCTTAATCGCAGAGTCCCGATCCATAAATTTCTCAGCGAGAATGTGGACGCCCCAGTCTTTCCGCTCCATCTCTCCCACCATTGTTGGAAGGTGGTATCAGAGGACCATACCAGATGATGTGCCCTAAATTACCACAGTAAAAAAAACATTCCGGAGTATCAGTTCCAGAGAGAATGAATCTTTGTCTTCCTTGGTCTCCCCTTCCACAACCTTGTGAAAAACCTCTTCCCCTGACACGTTGGTAATTCTGAGTAATTGCAGTGCTGAAAGGTTGATATCTCTCTCTCTCTCCTTTCTCTCTTTTCTTTGATCTTGTTTCTTTTGCTCTTCACTTCTCCCATCATATACAAAGGTGGCAATACTAAGAACCTTTGTGAGGCTTTCGCCTTGCCACCCTGGTATATGTTTCTTGAAATATTTACTAATATCAGGTGCAGATTGATCCACAAATACACTGATTGCAAGGGGTTCCTGATAATTGTCCCTTGTCATTCCTCCATATTTCAGGAGGGTAGCTTTTAATCGACTCCAGTAATCACTGGGATGTTCATCAGGTTTTTGCCTACATTCCATTACCTTTGTCCAATTAGTAATTTTTTCGCCAGCTTGCCGAACAGCCTCCACCAGTTGCTGTAAGGCTTCTCGTTGGAGTCTGGCGCCATCCTCAGTGGCCAAATTCCAATTTGGGTTTTGATCGGGCCAGGGCTGTAGCCCTTGAGTTTGACCTCTTTGTGCAATTTCCCGATCCTTTTGTAAGGTTTTTTCCCTCTCTTCTGCTGTAAAGAGCTCTCTCATGAGGGTCTTTACATCATTCCAATTTGGAGAATAATCAGTAAAAATGCCAGATAGCATCTGAGCACATTTTTCAGCATCCTCTCTGATGCGTGGCATTTTTGATTGCCAATTTACTAAATCTCCTTGTTTCCAAGGTTCATGTCTCACAACAGCTTGGACTGGTGGAACTTCTGGCGGAGCTCCAGGTCCAGCTCTAGGGTTTGGGATGTATTCCAAACTCATGGGATACATGCCAAATCCCTTGTCAGTGAAAGGATTCGATTCCTCCAGCACGGGCGCTGAAGGAATGGAAGGTTTCACTTGTTTAGGCTCTCTTTTGCCCTTCTTTGTTTTGCCCAATGATACCAAATATACCAAAAATCAATATCTTGACTCCCTTCATCCTCGAGGATTATCCTTAAAAATTTCAACTTTGTGCATCAAAGGTCCCTTTAGAGGGCCAGATGCCTCTAGGTCCTCCACCTCGGACCCTAGTTAAAAATGGCCATTCTTCTTGACACAGCAAAATAAATCTCTTTTTCCCACATGTCCCGGTCAACGGGATTTTATTCCAATTCTCCAAAACCTCAGCAAGGGGTGTCCCCCTTTCAATGCTGGGTCCAATTCCCATTTTATCTTTTCCTTAATTTCCCGGGGTACCCTTGTTTCAAAAATTCCTCAGCAATTTTAAACACACAGGCTCCTAATGTCTGAGTATACCCGCTCCCAAGACCACCAGGTGAACTCACCCTTTTTGCTGGCAATTAGGCGTTGGAGACGGGAATGCTCAGAGAATCGGAGCAGTGTCCTAGAGTCCCATCTGGGGTGCCAAATTCTGTTAAAGAAAATTGGCAGAGTCCGGGTCTCTAGGTTTGCTGGTTTTATTTAACAACTCAGAGTTGGACCACCACCGCAGTGAATGGTACCTGACTCAAATTCACTATCGGTTTATATAGAAACTAATAATCAATTACATCATAAACTTCTCACGAGCTTCTGTTAATAATCCACTAACTATTTCAATTCCTCTTTCTTCCTTCGTCAAGAGTCCACAGAAGTCCATTCTTTTCCATCGGTACGCTGATCTTTATGTTCTGGTTCCACTCCGACTCCAGTCGACACCCCATCCTTAATGTTCTTGCTGTGATCAGCGTCCCATCTTGATTCGGGTTGACCAGAGTCTGGTTTCCACTGCCAGCGTCTCCTAAGTATTAACCTAAAATAGCTAAAGTCTATTTAGAACTTTATTTCTATTAATGTTTATTTCTAAGTATCCTATATTTCTTTTAAGGTAAAGAAAAGGTTAACCATACATCCTCTTTACTAAAATCATCAGAAGGTAATACTTCTAGGCCTACTCCTGCTTAGCTACTCATTAAGCTTTGATTGATGATTTGTTCAGTCATAGGTCAGGATTACACAAGGAGCTTTGAGAACAATATTCATGGATTGTGAAAGCCCACCTGTGTTTATTCAGATAGACTTATATTAATTATTCTATTCTTCATTCTATTTCACCCCTATTGATCCTTGTCTCCCTAACTCATAAGAACTTTTACATTAATTATGTGAAAATTTCTATAACACACGTCCATGTCTTTCTTGTACCGGGGCCCCAGAACTGGATGCAGTACTCCAGGTGCGGTCTTACGAGAGCGGAGTAGAGGGGGAGAATCACCTCCCTCGACCTGCTTGCCACGCTTCTTTTTATGTAGCCCAGGATATGGTTGGCTTTCTGGGCTGGAAGCACACATTGCCGTCCTGTGTCCAATTTTTCACCCACCAGTCCCTCTCTGCAGGGCTTCTCTCAATCCATTCATCCCCCAATCTGTTTTGATACTGGGGATTGCCTCAATGCAGGTGCAGGACCTTGCACTTGGCCTTGTTGAACTTCATGAGGTTCTCATAAGCCCACTCCTCAAGCCTGTCAAGGCCCCTCTGGATGGCATCCCTTCCCTCAAGCGAATCAACTGCATCATTCAGTTTGGAGTCATCTGCAAACATGCTAAGGGTGCACTCAATCCCACTGCCTATGTCACTGATGAAGATATTAAATAGTACCGGTCCCAGTACAGACCCCTGAGGAACACCGCTCGTTACTGGTTTCCACTTGAACATTGAGCTGTTGACTATAACTCTCTGGATGCGACCACCCAGACAATTCCTTATCCATGTAACAGTTCATCTGTCAAACCCATCTCTCTCCAATTTGTGGGGGACCATATCAAAGGCCTTACAGAAGTCCAGGTAGATGACATCAGTTGCTCTTCCCTTGTCCACTGATGCAGTCACTCCATTGTAGAAGGCCACAAGATTAGCCAGGCATGATTTGCCTTCGGTGAAGCCATGTTGGCTGTCTCGAATCACCTCATCATCTTCCACATGCTTCAACATGCCTTCCAGGAGGAACTGTTCCATGATCTTACTGGGCATGGAGGTGAGGTTGACTGGTTGGCAGTTCCCAGGGTCCACTATTTTACCCTTTTTAAAAATGGGCATGATGTTTCCCTTTTTCCAGTCCCTGGGTAGTTCGCCTGACTGCCACAACTTTTCAAATACCATGGAGAGTGGCTTAGCGACTACATCTGCCAGTTCCCTTAGGACCCTGGGATGCATCTCATCAGGTCCCATGGACTTGTGTATGTTCAGGTTCCTCAGGTGGACTCTTCGATGGGTTAAAAACTGGCTGGATGGCCGAGCCCAGAGAGTGGTGGTGAATGGGGCAAAGTCCAACTGGCGGCCGGGCACTAGCGGTGTTCCCCAGGGCTCAGTTTTGGGGCTGGTGCTGTTCAATATCTTTATAGATGATCTGGACATAGGGATTGAGTGCACCCTCAGCAAATTTGCAGATGACACCAAGCTGGGTGGGAGTGTCGATCTGCTGGAGGGTAGGAAGGCCCTACAGAGGGCCTGGCAGAAAGAGACCTGGGGGTGCTGATCGACAGCCGGCTAAACATGAGCCAGCAGTGTGCCCAGGTGGCCAAGAAGGCCAATGGCATCCTGGCCTCTATTAGGAATAGTGTAGCCAACTGGCCTAGGGAAGTGATAGTCCTTCTGTACTCGGCACTGGTGAGGCTGCACCTTGAATACTGTGTCCATTTCTGAGCCCCACACTTCAAGAAAGATGTTGAGGTGTTGGAGCGAGTCCAGAGGAGGGTGACCAAGCTGATGAAGGGTCTGGAGGGTCTGACCTACGAGGAACGGCTGAGGGAGCTGGGGTTGTTTAGCCTGGAGAAGAGGAGGCTCAGAGGGGACCTTATTGCAGTCTACAACTACCTGAAGGGAGGTTGTAGTGGAGTGGGAGTCGGCCTCTTCTCCCAGGCAACTAGCGATAGGACAAGAGGACATAGCCTCAAGCTTCGTCAGGGGAGGTTCAGGTTGGACATCAGGAAGCATTTCTTCTCAGAAAGGGTCATTAGACATTGGAATGGGCTGCCCAGGGAGGTGGTGGAGTCACCATCTCTGGATGCATTTAAGAAAAGACTGGACATGGCACTTAGTGCCATGGTCTAGTTGACATGGTGGTGTCAGGGCAATGGTTGGACTCGATGATCCCAGAGGTCTCTTCCAACCTGACTGTTTCTGTGATTCTGTGATTCTGTGACCCTGATCTTCTCCTATGATTGCGGCGAGCTGAAAAGAAGACACGGACTCTGCTGCTCAAGGAATTCAAGGCTTTCACTCACGGTTCAAAGCCAGACTGGCTATTAAACCGGTGGCAAACGGCAGATGCCATTCGCCCCCCCTTCCCCCCTTCCCCCTTTTCCCCGCCAAAGGGGAAGGAACAGAGAAAAGGGAGAGAGACTCACAAGCTGTAAAGTTAAAACAGTTTCACTAAGCAACAATGAATATATGTATATATTTAAAAACCAATAGGTGGCACGGCAGATGCAGGATACGGAGGAGCTGTTTGCGTTAACTCTGCTCTAGCCATAGCCGCTGCCGCTACTGCTGCCGGCTGCAAGATCTCTCACACCGAAGGGATAGCCGCAGCCGTTTCTTTTACTGATGTTAATGGTGGGTATAAATTGGACTGTATCTCTGGATCTGTGAAATCAGGATCGTAAAGATCGTCTGATTCTCTGGAGACTGTTTCATATACAGGCTCCTTTTTCTCCTTCACATCCACCAAGGTATTAATAGGCGTGGATGCCTGAGGTTGCAAATGCTCTTCTGCAGGCTGAAGTGCAGAGAGTGCTGTAAAAACAACCCTCCATATTGCTCATAAATCTTCTAGAATATCAGACTGCAATCTGTTCCGTTTTTGTATTTCTTCCTCCACTTTCGCCCAAATATTTGCATCGTAGGTCCCTGATACAGGGAACCAGGTACAGTTGTCTTTGATCCATACTAATAACTGCACCAATTTCACTAATTGGACCTTATAGCCCTGTTCGCGTAATATACGCTATAATACCTCAGTGTAGAGCTTATGCTCTTGGGAACTAGACTGTCCCATGTTTACTGTGATCGCGGAACTCACCGGTCCCTGTGATTCTCAGCGCGCTATCCCCTGACAAACGTTCCATCACAGAGTCGCTGCCGGTTTATTGATTTTCAGCCCTGTTCGGGCGCCATTTGCTGCGAGCTGAAAAGAAGACACGGACTCTGCTGCTCAAGGAAGCAAAGATCTTTATTGTTATTCTACTACCCTATTTAAATGCTACAAGCAGGAGCCAAACTATGCGGTTCAAGATAACATCAACATTTCATGCTAAGCACCCATCACCCATCCTGGCGGGAGCCACAGTGTTCTGGGCTCAAAACATCAACAATCATTCTTTGTTGTCAGTTCTGTGTTCAGAACTGACCTTCAGCACGTGTTTACTTTTTTCATGCCTCAAAGGGCCCTGTGAACTGGTCACAGTTCCTTTATCTTAAAAGCAAGCAAGAACTATTCTCAATGCAGTGTTCTTAAGGGAATCCTTTGTTCTTTAAGTAAAGTGCAACTGTTTGCAGGCTGATGGTCTTCCTCATATGATGGGAGGGACTTCATTCCCGCCATCTCTGCCTTGAGATTCAGGGACTTGAGAGATGTGGGAAGAGCAATTTCCAGTGAAAACGGAGGGAAAAAAAGCTGTTGAGCACCTCAGCCTTCTCCATGCCCAGCGCTGCAATAAAGAATGCCTGCTTAATAACACTCTAGTGTTATTGAGTTTTCTTTCGGACTCCTTACCCAGCCGCACCTAGCTTCCCACTTCAGTGAGGAAAGTTAGAAAGCAAGGGGGTTTGGACATTCCCAATTTTTGTATCAGTTTTGGCGAGCCAGGCAGGAGAGCCTACCTTGACAGTGTTTACAACAGATCTCTGCATTGGCTTTAAAGTGTCTGAAATGCGTTCCAGAGGCAGGGAAACGCCAGCCCTCTTTTGCAGCAGTCAGGCAAGGAGCTCAAGAACCCTATGTTACATTCATTGATTGTTTACAAACTGCATTGAGCAGGCAGATTGATGATGAAAATGCAGTAGAAACGCTGTTATTACGATTAGCTTATGAAAATGCAAATGCAGATTGTCAGAAAATTTTGGCCCCTCTAAGAAACTCTTACAGAAGTATAGCAGAATTTATTAAAGCCTGTCAGAATGTAGGCTCTAAAGAGCATAGGGCTACTTTAATTGCAAGTGCCTTGGCTCAGCAACTTGTCGTGGGACAAGCAGAAGTGAAATGTTTTGAGTGTAATCAAATGGGACATATTAGAAAGAACTGCCCAAAGCTGACAGTAAAGAAAAAAGATGAGCAGAAAGGATCAAAAAGATCTAGAACACCCAGAGGATTATGTCCTAAGTGTGAAAAGGGCTATCATTGGAGCAATCAGTGTCGATCAAGGTTTGATAAGGATGGAAACCCCATGCAGGGAAACTGGAGGAGGGGCGCGAGGCCCGGTGCCCCCCAATACAACAGGGTCTGTTGTGCACATGCTCAGTCCGAGAATCCGATAAACGGACAGTCTCAGAACTCGTTGCCAGCACAGCCGGCAGCGCCGGGTTGGATCTGGCCTCAGCCACCGATACAGAATTGAATGATAAAAGGACTAAGATCATAGATACCAATGTATATGGGCCTCTCCCTTCTGGACTGGTAGGATTGATTTTTGGGTGTTCTTCTGTGGGAAAGCAAAATATATTTGTCATACCAGGAGTTATTGATTCAGATTATATGGGCCAAATTAAAATCATGTTATGGACATCAGAACCACCTTGTTTTATACCTAAAGGTCAGTGTGTGGTGCAGTTGCTATTGATACCATATACCGTGCCAGCGGTTAATCCACATCCACACGGCACAGGAGGATTTGGCAGTACTAATACGCCACAGGTGTTGTGGAATCAAAAGGTAACTAATGATCGGCCTATGCTCACAATAAAAATTGATGGATGGTTATTCACAGGTCTGTTAGATACTGGAGCTGACGTGTCCATCATCAGCAAAAATGACTGGCCGTCAGATTGGCCTCTTAAACAAGTAGCTGCTGCTGTGAATGGAGTAGGAGGGTTGCAAATTCCATTGCAAAGTGCACGTACTCTGTGTGTGGTGGGCCATGAAGGAAAAACGGCAACCTTAGTTCCTTTTGTTCTTTCAGTTCCTTTTACATTGTGGGGACGTGATCTTTTAGCTCAGTGGGGAATTGTATTGTCAGCTATGATGGCGCATTTAACCCAAGGGTCACTGATCTCTACTGAAGAATTAAGTACCCTGTTTAACACCTTGAAGGGGGATTCAGATTTAACTTCGCCTTGAATCCTTTCTGACAAAGCAAAATAGGAATTGGCATTGGTAATTCAAAAACTTACAACTTCCCAAGCAGGACGTATAATCTTACACTTGCCTCTTCTATTTTTTGTGATTCACACGAAATTCCAGCCTTATGGGCTATTTGCTCAATTGACAGAATCACAGCAATTAGTTACCCTGGAATGGATTTTCTTATCACGCACCTTTACAAAAACAGTTACGACCCCTTTGGAGATGGTCATTATGGTGATTCAGAAAGGACGGTTCAGGATACAGCAGCTGACAGGTCGAGACCCTGACATTATTTACCTACCCTTTCATAAGGAAACCCACATTACTCTGATGAGGGACAGCCTTGAATTTCAGGCTGCTCTGGCTGATTATTTGAATGATATGTGTTTTACTTTGCCACAGAATAAAATCTTGCAAGCCTTACCTTCCCTCTGTTTACAGCCACAGAGAGTGATGGTGCCTCACCCTATACCAAATGCAAAAAAGGTTTTTACAGACGGCTCAGGTAAAACAAAGAAGGCCGTAGTGACCTGGAAGGAAGAAGCACAATGGCAACACACATCAATTACTGTGGAAGCGTCCACTCAGATTGTTGAATTATCTGCAATACATTTAGCTTTGACATTGTTTGCAAGGGAACCTATTAATATTGTATCAGATTCCCTATATGCTGTTGGCGCTATTAACCGCTTAGAAGCTGCATTTATCAAAGAAATTAGCAATCAAGAGCTGTATAAACTTTTCCTTGCTATTGCAACTCTGCTTCAGCAACGACAGCATCCTTGCTTTATTGTTCATATTCGGTCTCACACTCGCTTGCCAGGACCTCTGGTAGAAGGGAATGCAGTAGCTGATAAGTACACTGTTTTGCCCATAACATCATCCTCCCTTACTCAACGATTTCAACATGCACAATTATCTCACTCCTTTTTCCATCAAAATGCTCGCAGTTTACAGAAAGAATTTGCTCTCACAAAAACGCAGGCTCGTGATATTATTCGGGCATGTAACGATTGTCAACTATATAATACTGCAACTTATCATGATGGTGTAAATGTCAGGGGACTGAAGGCTAATGAAATTTGGCAAACAGATGTTACGCATTATCCACCTTTTGGCAGGCAAAAGTATGTTCATGTTACTGTGGATACCTTTTCTGGTTATGTTGTTGCTTCTGCAGCTACAGGGGAACGGACTCAGGATGTTAAGAAACATTGGACAAGGTGCTTTGCACTTATGGGCCTCCCTAAACAAATAAAAACAGACAATGGACCTGCCTATGTATCTCAAGCAGTGGCCTTATTCCTACAACAGTGGGGTGTGTCTCATGTTACAGGTATCCCACACACCCCCACCGGACAAGCCATAATTGAATGGACACATCAAAACTTGAAACACATGTTACAAAAACAAAAAAGGGGGAGTGTAGCCACAGCTCCTCAAGAACAATTAGATATGGTTGTGTTCACTTTAAATTTTTTAAATCGGTCATCTTCTCAATTAGATACCACGGCAGTGGAACGACATTTTCAGGGTAAGGTACCCTTTACACAAAATCCTAAGGTTTGGTATAAAGATCTGCCAGGCCCAACTGATTGGCGTGGAGCAGTAGAATTGTTGACATGGAGGAGGGGATATGCTTGTGTTTTACTCCCAACAGGTCCTCGTTGGCTACCTGCGAGATACATGAAGCCATACCATGAGCTGGAGAAACCACAACCAGAACCCGGTACCGGAAATGCAGACGCTGAAAGCACAGGGACCACACAAGCGACGTAGAACAGTCAACCTGACACCTGACATTACTTGGGGAATGCTGAAATGACTGGATGAGCACACAAGTAGCATGCTGCGAGGGGTCTTGGGTGGTCTCTGGTGGTCATAGTCCCCCCATAGTTGTGCTGTCTGCTGTGTGACCCCGCTTCCGCTCAAGCGTGGTTAAGGCCTTTCTGTTGACACATGCAGGTGGCTCTGAGGAGAAGATACTGTTTTGGTTCTCACAGCAGTTATCTCTTCTAGAGTGTGTGAATCAAGTCAATTTGGACACTACAAGGATGTTGTTCACAGTCTTGTTTATCTTTGTCCCTTCTTTGTAATTAGTGAGGAATTTAACAGAGACCTTGGATTCTCTGGGAATAAGCGCAGGCAAGAGTCAGTGATAGATATAACTTTGGGCGTTATCAGTCCCAGAGCCAGACACTGCCCACAGAACATGCAGCTGGTTTCGAAAGGTGCAGTTGTTTTAACTGAAAGGAAAATTACTGAAAAGAAAGTTGATTCTATCTGAGGGTTACACAGAGTAGGTCTTTTAGGGTATCAGGTTGAGGCTAAGCCTACACCCTGTGGCACCCTTTTAGCTTATTTTGCTTTAATCTATGCGAATTCAAAGGTGATTATAATAAGCTGTTTGTTTTGGGTCTGTCCTCAAAGGAGTGTGGCAGATGATACGCTTTATTGGGCACACATGCTGGAACCCCTATTGTTTGCACCCATAATGTGGTGGGATCCTGAAATCCCTATTTTGACCAATGATTCAAAATGGCTAAGTGCAAGACCTAAAAGCTGCCCTACAAAATCAATTATCTAATCTTAAGGAATTAGCAAAAAAGAGTGTCTTGGATGATACATCAGACAATGTTAAGTGGTTAAATCTAAAGAATTGGTCTATGGGTCTAAACTTAAGGTTATGGATGTTTGCAATAGTGGGAGGTTTTATACTCTTATTTTTGTTATAGTCTTTCACTTTACCTGGTCTGCAATCAGAGGACTCCGAAAAGCTGAAACCCACATCATGACCACCCTTGTCATCGAAATAAACAAAAAAGGGGGAAATGTGGAAGACCATCAGCCTGCAAACAGCTGTGCTTTACTTGAAGAGCAGAGGATTCGCTTGGGAACGCTGCATTGAGAATAGTTCTTGCTTGCTTTTAAGATAAAGGAACCGTGACCAGTTCACAGGGCCCTTTGAGGCATGAAAGAAGTAAACATGTGTTGAAGGTCAGTTCTGAACACAGAACTGAAAACAGGGAATGGTTGTTGATGTTTTGAGCCCAGAACACTGTGGCTCTTCCCAGAATGGGTGATGAGTGCTTAGCGTGTGAATGTTGATTTCATCGTGCACTGCATAGTCCTGCTCCTGCATTGTAGCATTTAAATAGGGTAGTAGAATAACAATAAAGGAGCCTTAGGCCTTTTGGCTTTTGGCCCTTGCCTCCTCGATCGCAGAGTCCGTGCCTTCTTTTCTGCCCGCTGCAACTTTGGGCTGCGTTCTGGCTCACTGGAAAGATTTTGGGGGACCACCTGGAGGAAGTGTGAGCCATAAAACTTTGATAAAATATTGCAATCAGTGGTGGCCTTTATACAAGTTAGATGATGGAGAAAAATGGCCTTTTAACAGAACTTTGAGTTATAATACTTTGTCACAACTTATGTTATTTTTAAAGGGAAGGAAAATGGGATGAAGTGGTTTATGCAGATATGTTCTTTACTCTGCGGAATCACCCAGAGTGGCAAAAGGAATGTGGAATTAATTTAGCACCCCAGGACCCTATGGTCTTGGCAATAGAAAAAGAAGAAAAATAAGCAACATGGGAAGTTAAAAGGATGTTGCTCAGCTTGTAGCATTGGACAAAAGTGTTTAAAGGTTGGTGCACAGAATGAGAGATTAGAGGAGGTGATAGAGAAGGAGATGCTGTGGGGAATTATCAGGATGATCCTGAAAAGGTTGCTAAAGGGTTTGAACTAATTGTGAAAACCCAGGATCCTGACTGGGAGGATGTGGATGCAATGCTGGATGCAGTGTTTAGCGAATCAGAAAAGCAGATGGTTGTGAAAGTGGACAGAACCCAGGTACAGGCTCTGATTCTGGCTGGAACTCTGCTGGGAACAGGGGATCTCTGTTTTTGGGACAATCGGCAGACGATATTAGAAGAAAGCTACAGAAAGTGCAAGGAATGGATGTGAGAGATTTAGAGAGGTTGCTGGAGACTGCAGGGCAGGCGTATCGGAATGGGGAGACTCGGAGGGGCAGAGTGACAGGCGGAGCGGTTGCCGGTGTCGCAGTGGCTGCTCTGCGCACCACAGGGGGCCAGAGACCCTCTCGGAACTTAACGGGAAATAACACTAACACTGTGAGACAAAGTGCAAGTGCCCCACCGAGGGGAAATCAACCCCTCCTGAAAGATCAGTGTGTGTATTGTAAGCAGATGGGGCATTGGAAAAAGGATTTTCTGAAACTGAAATCGGTAATAGTTTCTGATATAGGAACTGACTGACTGGAACCAGGGGAATCTTCCTTAGCAGAACCCTTGGTAAAAATGCATCTAGGAAAAGGAGAGAAAACTGTAGAATTTCTAGTAGATACAGGTGCCACATTTTCAGTATTGAATCAGACCTTATTGCCAATAAGCAAACAAAATGTTAACATTGTGGTGTTACAAATGTTTGAAATTAAAAGAGATTTAATTTAATCACAAAATGATAAGTTTGTGTTCTGTATTAGAGTTTGTAAAGCTAGTTATAGGATTGTTAAGTTTGAAACAGGTAACCATAGAAACCCCACTAGATAAGTTGCTGGACTTCTTGTTAGAGACTGTCATGGACACTAGTTGAATACAATGGAGTTACTGGATGAACAAGTTGCAACACGTTAGAGACCAACTAAAACTTATCTTGAGACTTGATTGAGAGTCAAGGTACTACCACGCCTGCGCAAGAAGGAAAGGTAAAAAGTGCACAGCGAGGAAGATATATGGCCTTCATCGCGGAGACCCCGGCCCACGACCACCAGAAGAAACTGCGTGTGCTCAATCGGGAGGAGTTATAGGTGGAGTCTATGGAAATGATTTCCCGGAACTCATTATAATAAAGACCGCCTTTTCGGGGAGAAGTTATGAATATGTATAGAAATCCTTGGATACATGAATATGTAATATTTTAGTATATAAATATGAGGTGAATTATCGAGGGGAGCGCGCACGGCTTTAGAGGGGCTACCCCCGTGCTGCCCAGCGCTACAATAAAGGTGTGCCTGCTTCTTAATGCTACATTGGTGTTAAGAGGTTTTATTCCCGATTTCGGTGACAGTGGGAGGATCTGGGCAGGTTGAGAAAGCTTTTTTTTTGAAACCATTAGAATTCAAAATTGGAAAAAGTGTAGGAATTCATAAATTTCTCTACCTGCCTGATGATCCTAGACCACTTTTGGGAAGAGACTTATTAGAACACTTGAATACTGAGATAGAATTTAAAGATGGAGAAATTGAGTTTAAAATACCAGGAGAGAATCCCATTGAAATTTTAAATTTGGCTCTCACTGAACCCCAAATTAGGGAAGAAGAAATTATACACAAAAAAAAGGACCAGATATATCCAGGAGCGTGGGCCTCAGGAATGCCTGGATAAGCTAAAAATGCAGAATGGGTTGTTGTTAAACTTAAAGAGGGAGCACGGACTGTTAGGATAAAACAATATCCCCTGAAATTGGAAGATAGGTGAGGAGTGAAAAGTATTACAGAGGACTTCATGAGATTTAGATTATTGACTGAATGCTCTTCAGAGTATAACACACCTATTTTGCCTGTTAAAAAGTCTGATGGCAAAACTTATCAATTGGTGCAGGATTTGCAAGCAATAAATCAGATAGTTGAAGATTTGTATCCAGTAGTGGCAAACCCATATACTTTGCTGACTAGTTTAGTTTAAAGGAAACCTATGAATGGTTTACTGTATTAGACCTAAAAGATGCATTCTTTTGCCTCACCTTGGCAATTTATTTGCCTTTGAATGGGAAAACCCTGATACAGGACAGAAAACCCAACTAACCTGGACAGTGTTACCTCAAGGATTTAAGAACAGTCCCACCATTTTTGAGAATCAATTAGCAAAAGAATTAGAAGCCTGGGTAAGGCCTCCGGGAAATGGGATCCTTTTACAGTATGTGGATGACATTCTGATAGCTACAGAAAAGGAGGAGGAATGCAAAGAATGGACTGTGAGTTTGTTGAATTTTCTTGGACTAAGTTGTTATCGAGTCTCATTACAGAAAGCCCAGATCCTGAAGAAAGAAGTAATATACCTGGGATTCGTGATTTCAAATGGACAGAGACAGCTTGGGAGTGACCGAAAGGAAGCCATCTGCAGGACCCCAGAACCAACCACGGTAAAAGAACTTCGAACCTTTCTGGGAATGACAGGTTGGTGCCGATTATGGATCTATAATTATGGACTTTTGGTTAAACCCCTATATGAATTATTGAAAAACAACCATACACAATTAATATGGACTAGTGAGGCTAGAAAAGCATTCCAAGAACTGAAATTGGAACTAATGAGGGCCCCAGCCTTGGGCCTGCCTGATGTAACTTGCTGCAGACAAGCGGCAACAAATGGTGACCCCGATGTGATTGCTGTGCTGGCGGGCCGCGGGCGGTCGGAGTGGGTTCGCGAACCATGGAAACCTTGATAAAGGTGATTTCGTTACTGGGCGGGGAATTTAAGATTTCTGTGAAATCGAAAGACGTAGCCCAGTGTATGGACCGTCTCATTAAAGAGGGGGCGGTGGCAGGACCGGCTGATTGTTTACAGCTGAATACCTGGGAGCGGTGCTCGATGCAGCTCGCTGAGCGAGCTATGGCAGCGGGTTCTGCCAAAGAATTAAAAACATGGGGAGTTATCTTGTGGCTGCTACGGACTGCGCGGGAGGACTGGGCGACATGGGATGCGGCTCGGACGTGTTTACATGGGGTCTACCCTGACCAAGACAGAAGTGACAGTGGTGAAACTCCTCCAACATATACTCTCTGAGAGAGGAATTAAATATGATGAAGCTGCGTTAAAGCAGTTACTCTTTTGGGCAAAAGATAAAGGACATTTTACAACCTTTAATGATGTCTTTGAAGTGCCTTTATGGGAGAAGATTGGTGACTCTCTCTGGAATGCGGTGTCAAGTGGTGATAAGGAAGCCTTTAAATTGTCTGCTACATGGAGGCTGGTTAGTGAAGCGTTAAAAGGAATAAAAGCAGAGAGAGAAGTCACACATACAGCTTTTATGGTTTTAGGACCGCAGACGTCTACTACCCCCTCACTGTTTGCGGGACCAACACCTCCCAGGGCCCCGGTGGCTGTACCGGTGGCAGCTCCTTTATCACCGTGGGTACGGACGGCTCCGAAAAAAGCTGAGGAGCGGGGAGCGAGAAAAATAGATACAGATCCATCAGAACCGGTAGTGCGCCCCAAAACACAAACTCGATTTGGACTAATTGATTCAGACGCTGAACAGGAGACTTGGCCGAAACCCCCTCCGAAACCCCCTCCTCCTCTCATTGATCTCTCTATGGATGAGGCTGAGCAGGAGGACAAGAAGGAGGGTAAACCTGCTTTGTATCCACCTTTACCGGATTCGCCATTTACGGAATCATCAGTACCAGAGTCACGAGGACTTAAAGGACTGTTACCATCACGAAATGGACACGAACTTGACATGACAGAGCTTGGTAGACGACTGGAAGAATTAAAGATGGAATTGCAGCAGCATCGTTCAGCCAACGCCTCGGGACATGTGACTATGTCTCCCCCAAAACCCCCCTCTGTGTTCGGGACAAGTATTAGGGCCACCTCAACCTCCTTTACAACTCCCTGCTCCACCTTTAGATCAGGGCGGGGGGGAGGTTTGCGTCCATCTGGTAATGTGGGAGGTGAGGGAGAGGGTCAGAGTCCGCCCGCGTATACAGGGGAAGAGGGGGGAGGTGAGGGAGGAGTGAAATGGAAAGGGGTCATTCGAGATGCGTTATTAGAAGGAGTTATAATTCCACAAGCATTTCCGGCGATTGTGGGTGCGGGTCCTGAGGGGAGAAATATTTGGCAACTGTTAGATTGGAAAACTGTAAAAGAAGCATTGCCACTACAGTTAGCGAAGGACAACACAGGTGAGGACTGCAGGAAAGTTGTTGCAGGGATGGCAAATCGTAACCCCACCTTAACTGAGCTAATGGATGCTTGTGAGAAAGTAGGAACCACCACATTTCAGATGGAGCATTTAGCAAAAACTTTTGCGGCGGCAGTTAAGGTAGTTCATCATTGTTATACATACGAACAGGAAGGTCACTTTAAGAAAAACTGCCTTAAGAAGTTGAAGCTGAGTGGGAGAGATAACTCTGTTTTGATGTGTCATTGCTGTGGGAAGCTGGGGCATTTTGTGAAGCTGTGCAGGTCTCAGTATAATGCTCAAGGTCAGCTGATAACAACCAGCTGCAGAGTACAGGGAAACTGGAGAAAGAACGCGGGGGGGAACCGTGTGCTGACACAAATGAATCTTCCCAACCAGTTCCAGGCCTAAGCAGTTAACTCGCAGCCCGAACCGCAGGGAGCGCAGGACTGGTGTTTCCACGCAGGGTTAACCTGTGCGGATGCCAAGCCTTGGACCTGTGGCAAACAGGGATAATGCTAATGCTGATTGTCAAAAGATCATTGAAGCTTTACCTGGAAAAAAAGATTTGAATGCTATGATAAAGGCATGTGCAAAAGTGGGTACTGTGGAACATAAGGCTCAAGTTATGGCTGCGGCCGTACTTGGGGCTTACGTCGTCACAATTGCAGCCTATATTCCAATTGTTAGCAGGGGACACAACTTTAACAGCGCCACGACACACTACTTCAGAGATACAGCAACTGATTACAGAAATAGAAAGCAGGCTACATTCCAAATTTGTACATCGTATTGATTTGAATCAGGAAATACAAATTATCACTTTGTTTGATAGGCAAATTCCGTATGCAATAATTGGTCAATGGAATTCAGAATGATCAGATTCGTTACAGAGCTATTGGCACAGATTATTCATCAAAGGACGGATGCGATGTCAGGAGCTTGTGGCCAGAGATCCTGCATCACTAACCGTTCCTATTGCAGCTCAATATTTTGAGTGGTGTATGGCCAATAGCTTTGCTTTGCAAACAGTCATGGAGAATTTCTCGGGACAGGTTGTTTACCACTTGCCCTCCCATCCTGTTATAAAATTGAGTGCGGAACTTCCAATTACCACGAGAGTGTTATGCGCAGACACTCCTGTGGATGGAATTACCATTTTTACGGATGGATCTGGGAACACAGGCAAGGCGGGCCTTGTCTGGTATTCTGATGGCAAGTGGGAATCTATGGTAGTACAACAAAAGGGTTCACCTCAGGTGGTAGAATTACGAGCTGTATTAAAAATATTTCAGAATTTTCCCATTCCCTTTAATTTGATTACTGATTCAGCATATGTAGCTGGCATTATAAAGCAATTGGATAGAACTGCTATAGAGCATATATGTAATCAGTGTGTTTTTGAATTGCTGCGAGCTCTGTGGCAAGAAATTCAAATCCGAACTGCATTGTTTTATGTTTTACATGTAAGAAATCATACTAATTTGCCTGGGTTTATTGCAGAAGGCAATGCTCGAGTGGACTCTTTGGTTTTTCATCCTAAAACAACAATTTGTACCAGAGTGGAAGCAATAGCACAATTGCTTGTCAAAGTGCATAAAAGGATTACAGACATTACCGGACTAGACTCAGATGCTATCTATTTACCTATCAGAAAGGAATATCTACAGTGGTTAACAAATCAGTCAATTCTTTTTCAAATGGCCTTACAGGACTTTACTGGACAATTGTTAACACATTTGCCAAAAGATAAAAAGCTACAATTTATTTGCAAACAGGATTGGGAAGAAAAACCTATCAGATCAGAGATACCTGTGACTGGACTAACTGTTTTTACTGATGCAGGAAAGCGATCACATTCAGCAGTTATTACCTGACAAGAGGATGGACAATGGAAACATTGTAAATTCTCAGGACAAACTGAGGACTCATTGCAGACACTTGAATTTTTTGCGATATATCAGGTTTTTGTAAAATGGAAGGACTTACCTGTAAATATTGTAACAGACTCTCTTTATGCAGCAGGCATTGTAAATCGAATTGAAAAAGCTTTTATACGACCAATAAGAAATATGCGACTTTACACCATTTTGCTACAGTTGCATCAGGCAATAAACCTCAGAGAGGTACCTTATTTTGTCACCCACATTCGTAGTCATCAATTTGATCAAGATTTGAGCATTGGAAATAATAAAGCAGACACACTTGTGTCCTATACGCAAATATCACCAAATTTATTTGAACAAATACACCTATCCCATCAATTCTTTCATCAATCAGCGAAAATGTTAGCAAAACAATTTCACCTCACCATGGCACAAGCACGTGAATTAGTTAGTGCTTGTCCTAGTTGTCAGAAAATTGGCATGGGAATTGGAATAGGGGTAAATCCTCGAGGGTTGAGTGCGTTGCAACTGTGGCAAATGGACATTACTCACATTGCAGAATTTGGAAGGCTCAAATATGTTCATGTATCTGTTGACACGTTTTCACATGTAATATGGGCAACAGCACAAACTGGGGAAACAGGTCGTCATGTCAAACGACATTTACTTGCTTGCTTTGCAAGTCTTGGGGTTCCACAACAACTTAAGACTGATAATAGACCAGCATACTGTTCACAGATATTTCGTCAATTTTGTCAACTATGGGGTATTACACATGTCACTGGGATTCCTCATTCGCCTACGGGTCAGGCGATTGTGGAACGTGCTCATAGTACATTGAAACAGCTTCTGCAAAAACAAAAAGGGGAAGAGGTGACTGAACCTTCTGAGAGACTTGCAAAAGCTGTTTATGTACTCAACCATTTAACTTTAGCAGGAGATAAGGAGCGACCCCCAATTGTAATACATTGGGAGGCAGTTTGACAGGGAGCAAGCTATGTGAAAAACAAAGGCAAAGTGTGGTATAGGGAACCAGGTACTAACGAGTGGTTGGGACCAGGGGAACTATTACTAATGGGTCGAGGTTATGCTTCTGTCTCTACAGGCGCAGGAGTACGGTGGATTGTCTCTAAAAGGATGGTTAGCCACATTATTAGAGGGAATAGTTTATGTAGTTGTGATTATAGTTATCATAGGGATCTGCGTGGGTTGTGTTAAGACAATCATTGAGAATAGTATATGGAAGTAGTGAGATAATAAATCTAACTACTTCCAAAGGGGGAAATTGATACCGGATGGTTTAGCAACGGTTTAGCAAGAGTAGGCCTCAGAGTAGGCTCTAAAAGGCCTGATCTGTGTTACCTTTAAACAGAATCAGCTTTCCTGTCAGTAATTTTCCTTTCAGCTAGAATAACAGAGAATAACAGTATGTTCTGAAGTAAACTGCATGTTTTGTAGATAGAGTCTGCTTATGGGAATGTTTATAATAGGCATTATCCTACTTGTGTTACCCTGCTTGTTTGCATCTTTGCAGAGAACTGTGCAACGAATGGTCAATACAGCCTTTTTGGCACAACAACAGAGAGCAGGATTTATGGGTAATCAAGGCTGGGATTCTCTGACTGGGCTCTGCGAGACACAGGGAACCGGGTTTGAGTAAGAAACAAAAACAAAAAGGACGAGATAGGACATAGCTCGTTCAAAAACAAAAAGGGGGAATTGTGGGGTTCCCACGGGACAATGGTGGGAACGAGCTACTGAACGAGCTATGTCCAGGCATGTCCAGGGGGTGGTAATGGGGTGGTGATGAACTAGCCAATCATAATACAGAACAAGGGCCTTGGCTATGAGACCAACAAGATATGGGGGAAGTTGAAAAATAAGAAAGAATGCTGCACCTGCAAGATATAGCTTTTTAGCATAAGCCAATCAGAACTAATATAGAGGCGCGTGGACACTTACAGTATGATGATTGTGGCCACCCCGCATCGGAAACAAACAGCACGCTCCATTCAGCTACATTGGAATCTTGCAATCGCTTGGCTAGGCCTACCTGTCGAGATCAAAACTGATAATGGCCCCTGTTTTATTGCTCATACCACACGTCAGTGGTGTCAGCGGTGGGGTATCACGCTCAAACACGGCATTCCGTATAATTCTACCGGGCAGGCCATTGTAGAGCGCGCTAATCAGACGCTAAAACACAGAATTAAGATTCTTGGGGAGGGGGAAGGATTCCCAGACGTAATTCCTGTCAACTACCAATCTCACATTTTACATCGCGCTCTTTATTCTTTAAATCATTTTGCCCGGGGAGACCAAGAGCGTGCCCCAATTGAGCGACATTGGGGTCCAGGGGTGCCAGAAGTGGGCCCCCCAGTCAAGGTTCGGTTCCCTGGGACAGCGGAGTGGGAAACAGGTTGGGAGCTGCTACATCACGGGAGGGGGCATGCCGCCATCAAACGGGATGATGTTATACAGTGGGTCCCTACACACTGTTTGCGCCCTGATTTAAAACAAATCCTAACCCGAAGTAATATGTACGCTGTCCGAGCTTTATGTTTTGCAGGAGTACCTGTGGGGGAAGCCGAAACAGCACCAGCCTCGACCTTCAGACGTGAGGAGTCATGACAGTACAGAGGGTCTGGTGAAGCGGCGGGGTGCCAAGAAAGATGAGGAACGGCAACCGTTGCTGAGTGAAACAAAAGCTTTGAACAATGCGCTCATGATTAGCTTGCTTTTGCTTTGCATCTCAGGAGTTGCAGGGGAATCTTACTGGAGAACCTGGGCTCGGGATGTTGTATCCGCCAGCTACGCTTACGCTTTGATGCAAGGCTCCAGAATCAGCGATATGCTTTACTTTGCATGACTTGAAGCATGGGGAGGGGGAAATGTAGGTAGATTAGGGTACAGCGACCAGAAAATCTCGGGCTGTAATGGAAGGTAGGCGTGGCGAAAGGAGCAGGATGTGTCATTAGCGTGCGAGTTCGTACGGGACAAGACGACTATATAAGGCTGTTGCGCAGTTAAATAAAGGCCATTTGTTGCATCCTCACATTGGTGTCAGTGCTCAATGGCCCTGGGGTGCGGATAGCCTCAGGCCAGCCAGCAACCGAACAGAGCTTGCCGCAGACAAGCAGCAACAGGAGTCCACAAAAGTCCATTCTTCTCCATTAGTCATCCGATCCCCTCTTCTGGTTCCACTTCGGCTCCGGTCTGTTGGGGGATATTGTTGCAGCTAATGGAAAGAATCAAGAGCTGAAGTCAACAAGCTCTCCAAGCAAGGCCACAGGCCTATCTCCTGTGTACTTCCCACAGAGCCTCTGCCAGACTTGACAGTAAACATCACTGTGAACAGTGCTGGACTTGGCACCTGCAGGATCATGTTACAGCACAGGGGGATGGTGAAAGGACTGACCAATGGGAGGTTGCAGGGGGCACGTGGACAGCGTGTGGCAGAAGCGGCGCGACCAGTCGGGTTTTGCATGGACAGTGCCTGGCTGCATGTACGGAAGCAAATATGTTATAAAAAGGGGCTTTTATTTTGTAATAAACGGCTTATGCTTGATTCACATTGGATCGTGTACTGAGTCCTTTTCTCTGCAATTGGTGACCCTGACGTGATCGTCTGGCTGGCAAGGCACATTCGGAAGAAGGATTTTTTTTGCTGGTGGATCAGCAGCAGGGAGAGCTACTTACCCAGGAACTTGGTAAGGAGACACCGTGGAATCGGTGAGCCACCAGGGGCACGATGGGGGGTACTATAACTAAGGAAGAGAGTACCGTTTTATCTATGTGGCAGTCACTTTTAAAACAACGGGGGATAAGTCTCCCGGACCCATCGTTGCGGAAAATGTTGATATGGGTAAAGAAGAACGGGTGTGATGCATCCCCTATTACTGCCTTCAGTTTAGCAGTGTGGGAAGGCTTGGGATCTGCCCTCTTTGAGGCAGCGACATATGGAGATAAAGCTGCTGTAGAACTATTAGTAACTTGGCGTGTAATGAAAGAGACTGTACAAAAGGTAAAACAGCAGCAAGACGAGGAGGAAAAAGGAGTCTCCTAATCCTCCTGTGCCATGTATCAGTGGCATTGGTGCCTCCGCAGGTGAGAGGCGAAAACAAACAGACACGGTGCCAGTAAAAGTGAAGACGCCTGTACCTACTGCTTCCCATGCAGTAGTGGAATACTACAAGAATTTAGAGCAACCATCTCCTAATCCGCCGCAACTGCTCAGCGAAATAATATCAGAAGCTGTCGACGATGGTCACCCTCCCTCCCTCCACTTCCGACTTCTTCTCATCTGACACTGGCTGCGCCTCAGACTGGCAGCGCTTCACCTCCCCCCATCCCTCTGCACCTCCGCTCTCCACAGAAGGCTCCTCTGCTAGAGAAGAATTATCACAGGCACTCAATCGGTTAAGTATCACAGAGGGCCTCTCTTGTAGACCTAAGATTAATGCCCCTCCAGATAAACTCTTTAGCGTGCTGGGAATTACTGTGTTCCCTCGGGACCCTGGGAAATTTTGGGAGGCTGTAAAATCATCAGCAGCTCAGCAGGGGGAGTGGGAGGTGGTAGAGAAACTGGGAGGCATGGGAGGTGATGCGGGTGGATCTGCGTCTGGTCCTTCTGTTTATCCTGTGATTTTTAATGATCCTGCCACGGGTCAGCCTCATACGCATGCTCCTTTTTTGTGGTAAGTTGTACAAGATTTGCAAAAGAGTGTAGCTCAATATGGTATAAATTCTCCTCCAAGTATGCAAATGTTAAGGTTGTTGACAATGGAGACTTTGACTCCTTGGGATTTTAAGCAGCTGGGAAGGATAATTTTCCAGCCTGTGCAATTTACGGTGTTTATGTCAAATTGGAGAAGTGCTTCTGAAGCTCAGGCGGTGATAAATTTGCGATACAGTCAAGATAATCCTCGGTATGGTAATGGAGTAGATGTCTTAATGGGAGATGGTCAGTTTGCTAATCCTAATCATCAGGTGCAATGGCATCCTCTTATTTTAGATCAGATTAAGACGTTGGGTATGCAGGCGATTGTAAAAACTGCACAACTGGCGTCTCCAGTGCGCAGATATACCACCGTGAGACAGGGACCAAAAGAGCCATTTTTACCTTTTGTCGAGCGATTACAAGAGGTGGTTGAGAAACAAGTTTTTGACGCGGATTTGCGAGAAACATTGATAACGCAGCTAGCTAGGGATAATGCTAATGCTGATTGTCAAAAGATCATTGAAGCTTTACCTGGAGAACCAGATTTGAATGTTATGATAAAGGCTTGTGCAAAAGTGGGTACTGTGGAACATAAGGCTCAGGTTATGGCTGCGATTAAGACTCAGGAGATGCAATGTTTTGGATGTGGAAAGAAGGGACAGACTAAAGCGCAGTGTACAGCGTCACGCTCTCAGGTGAAGTGCTATCGTTGTGGGAAATTTGGACATTTTGTGAAGGACTGCAGGGCAAAATCGAGAAATGGATGGAGGAGCGTGAAAGGGCGTGCTCAGACACAAATACCCAAGGTTCAGACGGGACCTCGGAATCGGGGCTCATTGACACCCTCCATGGGGAGACCTCAGGGGCAGCAGGGATGGATGTATCCACCGCCGAGTCA
Organism: Nyctibius grandis; assembly: GCF_013368605.1. Classification (NCBI taxonomy): domain Eukaryota; kingdom Metazoa; phylum Chordata; class Aves; order Nyctibiiformes; family Nyctibiidae; genus Nyctibius; species Nyctibius grandis. Next base: position 23,001,615 of record NC_090694.1, read on the forward strand.
GTAACAATCACAGACACGGCGGTCCATAAAATTCCATTAAATGCTAAAGGACCAATTGGGAAAGGGCTGAGTGCTCTCTTGATAGGTAGATCTAGTAGTACAATTATGGGACTTACAGTACATGTAGGGGTAATTGATGCAGATTACACTGGACGGATATCAGTAATGGTCTCTACAGCGACACCTCCTGTGACTGTTCTTGCTAATACACGTATTGCTCAATTGATACCATTCCGGAGTGCAGTTGCAAAAACTCTCAGGATTGAGAGGAAAGAACAAGGGTTTGGGTCCACGGGACCTCCAGCTGTCTATTGGACACAAAATATTACAAAGAAAACACCAAATTTAACCTGCACCATTCGGTCAAACAATAATACTCCTCGATCTATTACCCTGAATGGGATGTTAGACACAGGAGCAGATATCACTGTGGTTGCACTGCCTTTTTGGCCAAAGTCCTGGCCTTTAGAGTCCGCACAGGGAGTGATGGGTATAGGTGGGACATCAATGGGGCTGATTTCCACCGAGGTGGTAACAATCACTAATCCTGAGGGGCAACATGCTACTGTCTGTCCATATGTAACGTCTGCACCAATTACTCTCTGAGGGAGAGATGTGTTATCCCAGTGGGGTGTTCGTGTCACCACGGATTTTTGACAGGGGTCACTGTATTATTTGGCGTCAAGCAGCCCACATTGGCGTTAACCTGGACCACCGACACTCCGGTGTGGGTGGATCAGTGGCCCCTAACGAAAGAAAAGCTTGACGCCCTTCATTTTCTGGTGCATGAACAATTCACTGCTGGACACATTGAAGAATCACAGAGTCCTTGGAATACTCCTGTTTTTGCAATTAAAAAGAAATCAGGAAAATGGAGATTATTGCAAGATTTGAGAGCAATAAGGTAATGGCTACTATGGGAGCACTACAACCTGGGTTACCTTCTCCCACCATGCTCCCCTCAGAATGGAAAATTTTAGTTATAGACCTAAAAGATTGTTTTTTCACTATTCCTTTAGCACCACAAGATAAGGAAAAATTTGCTTTCACTGTACCTGCAATAAACAACAGTGGCCCTGCAAAGAGGTATCATTGGAAAGTATTGCCTCAGGGCATGAAAAATTCACCCACAATATGCCAATGGTTTGTTGTTCAGGCCCTTAATCCAATTAGAGAACAGTTCAATCAGGAATATTGTTATCATTACATGGATGATATCTTACTGGCTGCTTCAACAGATCAGAAATTACAAGAAATGGAACAATGTACTATAAATAGTCTTCATGCATTTGGACTCTGTGTTGCACCTGAGAAAGTTCAGAGAAAAGCTCCATGGCTCTACTTAGATTTAAAAGTATTGGAAAAACAGATTATCCCTCAACCAGTGAAATTAGAAATCAATATTCAGACATTAAATGATGTTCAGAAACTTGCTGGGCCGATAAATTGGCTCCGCCCGTACTTAGGGCTTACATCCTCACAATTGCAGCCTCTATTCCAATTGTTAGCAGGGGACACAACTTTAACAGCACCACGACAGACTACTGCAGAGGTACAGCAACTGATTACAGAAATAGAAAGCAGGCTACATTCCAAATTTGTACATCGTATTGATTTGAATCAGGAAATACAAATTATCACTTTGTTTGATAGGCAAATTCCGTATGCAATAATTGGTCAATGGAATACAGAATGGTCAGATCCGTTACATGTATTGGAATGGTTGTTTCTACCTTCAAGAACAAAGAAAACTGTCCCCATGATTGCGGAGCTATTGGCACAGATTATCATCAAAGGACGGATGTGATGTCGGGAGCTTGTGGCCAGAGATCCTGCATCACTAACCGTTCCTATTGCAGCTCAATATTTTGAGTGGTGTATGGCCAATAGCTTTGCTTTGCAAACAGCCATGGAGAATTTCTCGGGACAGGTTGTTTACCACTTACCCTCCCATCCTGTTATAAAATTGAGTGTGGAACTTCCAATTGCCACAGGAGTGTGGTGCGCAGACACTCCTGTGGATGGAATTACCATTTTTACGGATGGATCTGGGAACACAGGCAAGGCGGGCCTTGTCTGGTATTCTGATGGCAAGTGGGAATCTATGGTAGTACAACAAAAGGGTTCACCTCAGGTGGTAGAATTACGAGCTGTATTAAAAATATTTCAGAATTTTCCCATTCCCTTTAATTTGATTACTGATTCAGCATATGTAGCTGGCATTATAAAGCAATTGGATAGAACTGCTATAGAGCATATATGTAATCAGTGTGTTTTTGAATTGCTGCGAGCTCTGTGGCAAGAAATTCAAATCCGAACTGCATTGTTTTATGTTTTACATGTAAGTAGTCATACTAATTTGCCTGGGTTTATTGCAGAAGGCAATGCTTGAGTGGACTCTTTGGTTTCTGACCCCACAAATTCTACTACAATGACTGTACAGGTGCCGGACATTAAACAGCAGGCACGTATATCACATGAGTTTTTTCATCAAGGACATCGGGCACTGCGACGACAATTTCATTTGTCACACAGTGATGCTTGTAATATCGTGGCTATGGGTCCTGATTGTCAGCAACTGCCGCAACCTACGCAGATACAAGGAACCAATCCTCGAGGACTGCAGGCCTTGGACATTTGGCAAACAGATGTAACTCACGTTGCTGAATTTGGCAGGTTAAAATATGTTCATGTAACAATTGACACTTTTTCTTCTTTGATTATAGCTACAGCGCAAACAGGCGAAAATGCTGGTCACGTTATTCGACACTGGCGGAAAGCTTTTGCAACTGCGGGCATCCCTAAACAGATAAAAACTGATAATGGGCCTGCCTATCGTTCTGCTAAGGTGCAAGCTTTCTTACAGGTTTGGGGTGTTACTCACGTTACTGGCATCCCTCATTCTCCCACGGGACAAGCGATCATCGAGCGAGCACATCAGACTCTGAAACACATGCTTTTAAAACAAAAAGGGGGAATGAGTGGTGAGACACCTGAAGCTAGACTGGATAAAGCAGTATATGTACTGAACTTTCTTCAAATTCGAACTGATAAAACTGATCCTCCTGTTGTAATGCATTTTGGGTCAATGAAAGGACGATCGCAGGCGGAACCTGGTGTAAAAGTTCTCATTCAAGACCTGCAAACTGGGCAGTGGACGGGACCACATGATCTATTAACCTGGGGACGAGGTTATGCTTGTGTTTCCACAGATGTAGGACCTCGTTGGATACCAGCTAGGTGCGTACGTCCAGCTCTGGGGGAGAAGCCCACATTGAATGGATCTGCTGGCATTGTCGGATCCAGGGAATCTGACTCCAGAGGCCCAGAGGAGACGTGAGCACCGTTTCGCGAACATCATCAGACCCTTGCTCCGGGATCTGAATCCCACCAATAGTAGAGGATTAACCCATCCTCTAACCTTCTTTAACCCGAGATTCATTCCAAGGTCATTGACCGACGACAGACGAAAGCAATTGAAAACTATCTGTCCAGAACACGGGTTAATCTGTAGGCCGTGGATAAAGGTAGTGTGTAATAACTGTGGCTCTGTTGCTTGGCGAGTGACACGGAAAACCGACGGAGCACTTCATTGGCTCTGTCCTGCTTGTGAGCAGAGAATTGACAGTGCTGATCTTAGTACATTTTATGAACATTTTTTGGGAAAACCTTTAGCTGAAGTAGAAGGAAGAAGTGATCTGCATTTTGCTTGGCTGCCCACTTTGCGAGAAAGACAATTTTGCGCTGCTGTAAGCTTAATAGAAAATTTCGAAGTCAGGATAACGGCTGTAATAGTTTTTAATTTGGGAAAATTTAATGCTTTGCAACAAATCATAGATAGCGCGCTTATTGTTGGACATCAGTGTGGACTGGGTGTTCCTATCCCTAGGAGTTGGTGGGTAAGAGACAACCGGTGGGAAGAAGAAAAACGAAGATGGGACCGTCGATCACAACCTTCACAGTCGCCATCCTACAGGTCCTCGGACAGGTCATGTCTGCCCAGGCATCAGAACCCCATGCAATAATCAAAATACCGCGAAGGGCTAATGTGTGGGTAACATGGGCTAATGTTACAGGACAACAGGACTTTTGTTTGAGCCTGGCCAGTCCAGGTGATCCATTTCGTACCTGCCTTGTTGGTTTTGCACTAGAACCTGAGGAAGTTGATGTCACAGACTGGGTTAATATCATAGCATATAACCAAAACTATGCTCTTTGTTTAAACATAATGAATAATCACAACTTGGAGGGATGCATGCTACAGGGTTTTCCCTCTATGAATGGCTCGTGTTGGCAAAAGGCAGTTATTGAGGCTCTGAACTACCCTGCACCTGGATATGTACAAGAATTAGATCTCGCAGGCAGTGTTGCTCCATGGACCCTGAGTAATGTAACTCACTTAAGGAACTGCAATAATGTCCGCCCACAATTACTGCCTTATAATGGCACCGGTGGTGTGGCTTTTGGGGATCCATGGTACCAGTGGCTTGTTGCCCAAGGAGAGAAGGACGTGTGGTTCACGGGACATCAAAACGTTACAGGGGAAATGTTAGGCTGGCCTGAGACTAACACAGGTTATTTAACGGTTGATAGCACAGGGGGTCATCAACTACCCCCAGGCATTTTTCTCATTTGCGGAGATAGAGCATGGGATGGCATACCTCGACGGCCTGTAGGAGGACCGTGCTATCTGGGAAGACTTACCTTAATCACACCACACATGCGAGACTTGATAAACCAGACACGAGCTCGCCGCCAGAAAAGGGCTACCACATGGTTTGATGCAGAGTGTAATGACAAAGTAGAAATACCATCTGTGGCGGCAACCATAGCTTTAGCTTTCTTCATGCCAGGTGGAGGGGTAGCAGTAAATGCAAAAAATATAAAGAGGCTTGCATGTTGGGGAGAAAAGCAATTTAATTTAACGTCAGCTATGCTATCAGAGATGCTGCAGGATGTGAATAGTGTTAGACACGCAACATTGCAGAATAGAGCAGCCATTGACTTTTTGTTACTAGTCCAAGGCCATGGTTGTGAAGATTTTGAGGGAATGTGCTGCTTTAACTTATCCGACCACTCAGAGAGTATACACAAACAATTGGCCCAAATGGAAGAAAACATGAAACATATCACAAAGGAGACAGATCCATTATCCGAGTGGTTAGAGGGCCTGGGACTAGGAGGGTGGCTTGCTAGATTGATTAAAATACTATTGATGGGCTTGATTGTGCTTTGCGTTATCGCGCTTCTAGTACCATGTATCCTTAAGTGTGTACAGAGCATGATAGAATCTGCTATAAAAAAGGTATGGATGGTTCAAGAACTTACGGGATCTGCTGATCCTATGATGCCTGAGGAGATGGTGGGAATGAAGGAAATACGGATGTATCTATGATCTTTTTAAAACAAAAAGGGGGAATTGTTGGGGGATATTGTTGCAGCTAACAGAAAGAATCAAGAGCTGAAGTCAACAAGCTCTCCAAGCAAGGCCACAGGCCTATCTCCTGTGTGCTTCCCACAGAGCCTCTGCATACTTGACAGTAAACATCACTGTGAACAGTGCTGGACTTGGCACCTGCAGGATCATGTTACAGCACAGGGGGATGGTGAAAGGACTGACCAATGGGAGGTTGCAGGGGGGTGCGTGGACAGCGTGTGGCAGAAGTAGGGCGACCAATCGGGTTTTGCATGGACAGTGCTTGGCTGCATGTACGGAAGCAAATATGTTATAAAAAGGGGCTTTTATTTTGTAATAAACGGCTTATGCTTGATTCACATTGGATCGTGTACTGAGTCCTTTTCTCCGCACCGGTTGACACCCCATCCTTAATGTTCCTGCTGTGATGAGCGTCCTGTCTTGATCCAGGTTGACCAGAGTCTGGTTCCTGCTGCCAATGTCTCCTAAACATTAACCTAAACAACTAAAGTCTATTTAGAACTATTAATTAGTCTAATAATTTTTATTTCTAAGTGTTCTATATTCTTTTAAGGTAAAGAAAAGGTTAACCATACATCCCCTTTACTAAAATCATCAGAAACTTAATATTTCTAGGCCTACTCCTGCTAGCTACTCATTAACCTATGACTGATGATTTGTTCAGTCATGGTGTTACCGGAAAATAGTAACCAAGAAAACTCTCCAAACCAAATGATAGTTTAGAAAGCCGACATTGGTTTATTGCAGCGCTGGGTGCATGGGGGATCTCTCCTCCTAGCATGCACACCTAAGAACAAAAGCTGGCTCCTTATATACATAATCTCGAGAAAAGCCCACGCATTCCAAAAAAAAACCTTATGCATAACACGTTATGTAATGCATTACGTAATGTCTTTACGCATGCGTACTAAATTGGGGAAGGGGTCTTAGGTGGTCTCTGGGGGTCGCTGGTGGTCGCAATTCCCCTTTAATCGTGCTTGTGCGCAAGTGTGGTCGAGGCCTTCTTGTTTACAAGTACATGTGTTCCCAAGGAGAAGATATCATTTTGGACTTATCTCTCCTCTGACACAAGAGTTTATGAATCAAGTTAATTTAGACATCACAAAGTTGTCCTCTACAGTTTTGTTTTGTCTTTTGGCCTTATATAATTAGCAGAGACCTTTGTTTTTCTGGGACTAAGCGTAAACAGCATGAATCATTATTTACTAGAACCTTGTTATCAATCCCATAAACAAACTCTATCTACAAAACATGTAGTTTGCTTCAGAACCTATTGTTATTATTCTAGCTAAAAGGAAAATTATTGACAGGAAAGTTTGTTCTGTGTAAAGCTAACACAGAGTAGGCCTTTAGAGCCTACTCTGAGGCCTACTCTTGCTAAACCATTGCTAAATTGAACTGTCTGGTATCAATTCCCCCCTTTGGAATTAGTTAGATTTATTATCTCACTACTTCCATATACTTTTCTCAATGATTCTCTTAACACAACCCATGCAGACCCCTATGATAACTATAATCACAACTACATAAACTATTCCCTCTAATAATGCGGCTAAACATCCTTTTAGAGACAATCCACCTAATTCTTGCAGGATTTTGTTGAGCCAACCATTTTCTGCTGCATCCCTGATTGCCCTGCTGTCTTCTGCTACTTTCTTCATTTTATCCAATTGCTCTTGCAGGTTATCAGTGATGTTTGGGATGTGGATGTAGCAGTGCTCTTTGTCTAACTTAAGATATCCACACACTCCTTGTTCTTTGACTAATAGCAAGTCTAATAGCCAGTCTATTTTGCAGAGTCATTTTAGTATTGGCTTGGATCTGTTTGTTAACAATTTGGAATCCCTTTTGAGTGGCTCTTGATAAAGATTCTACTTGCCACGTTAGATTTTCTATTAGCATCCGATTTTCTAAAGCCATCAGTCCTGGTAAAAGGAAACTTTGAAATCCCCATTCAAGTTGTGACCCCAGGGGATAGGCTGACAGGCTGAATGAGGAATTGGGATGCATGCTGTTACACTAGTAAGATTGTTTATTCTACCAAACCCTTGTATCAGAGTTAGAATTAAGTTCTCATTTATGTCTGTATTGGCCTCTCCATCTGTATCAATTTCTGCATTTCCAAACATCACTGCAAGGGAGATAACCCAGAACCTTGTGATCCCCGAGTTAATCTTAAACATAAAGGTCCTTGTTTTACAGTCCATTCTGATTCTGGTGATGAAGCTGGTTTGATCCTGCTGTGATGTATCCACGGAGTGACTCCCTCGAGCTTGACAGCTGTGTAGGTGGTGAGCAAAATCTGGAAAGGTCCTTTCCACTTCTCTTTTAGCAGTTCATCTGACCATGTCCTCAGGTACACCCAGTCCCCAGGTTGGTATTGATGCACAGGCACGTCCAGGGATAATGGTGCACTCACAGTGATGTACCCATTTTGCCGCAGTAATCCGGAAAAGTCTATTTGCCAATAGTCTTCTGGATTGTTTCTTCTCTTTGTTGCTTCTGATAAAGGTCTCTGCTGGAGTATGTTTGTTCCATCGCCTGCAAACAGTCATGTGTTAATTTTTCCTACCAGGATCTGTAGTTAGAAAGGTTGCTGGATTCAGGATGCTGGTTACTTTCAGCTCCACATCATCTTGTTCCAGAAGGACGGCTTGATATTTCAGCATCTCTCTCGGTGACAGCCAGTGTCATCCTTTTTGTTCTAGAACAGTTGTAACTGCATGCGGCACAAACACAGTTAGCTTTTGCCCGAGTGTCAATTTTCGGGCCTCTTGGATCAGTAGTACTGTAGCTGCCACTGCTCGGAGGCATGCTGGCCATCCCTTACTGACATTGTCTTCTTGTTTTGAAAAGTATCCCACAGGTCTTTTCCGTGATTCTAGTTTCTGGGCCAACACTCCCAGAGCAATATGCAGTCTTTCATGTACAAATAGTTCAAATGGTTTTTCTAAGTTTGGGAGGCCCAGAGCTGGAGCACTCATTAAAGTCTGTTTTAGTTTTGTAAATGCACCTCTGAGTGCAAACAAGGAGGTTTCCTTTCCCTTGTACAGCTTCATATAAGGGTTTGGCAATGAGTCCAAAATTCATTTGCTTTCATCTTACCGGTCCAGCATCTGGCTTTGACTGGATGGTTACTGGTCCTGCCGCTCGGGATCGTCCCGGTGTTCCTGAGGCCCATACGAAAGGTGCTACAGCATCTTCTGGTATCTCCTGTAACTCGGCTTCCTTCTGTAATATAAAAACTTGGGCATCCAAAGCTTTATTTTCAGGGATATGGTTTTGGATTTTTCCTTTTGTAAAAGTAATTTGTGCATTCAATTTACTTAGCATGTCTCATCCTAACAGCGGCATGGGGTAATCTGGTATGTAGAGAAATTGATGGGTTAACACCCTTTTCCCAATTCCAAATTTTAAAGGCTGGAAAAATGACCGATCCTCTTTCTGCCCTGTGGCACCAATAATTGGCATGCTTTAATCACTCAAATTACCCTTGCATGTATTTAATACTGAATAGGTAGTTCCCATGTCTACTAAAAAAAAATTTTACTTTCTCATTTTGCAACCTTACTATAACCAGGGGTTCTGTTGGGGAGGGTTTCAATTCTTCCCCCAGTCCTCCTCAGTCTGAATCTAAAGTTATCATGTTAGCAGCTTTCCTTGGCATTTTCCCAAGGCCTCGCTGACCTAATTGCGGACACTCCTTTTTCCAGTGCCCTTTCTGCTTGCAGAAAGCACACTGATTTTTTTCTAATTGCTTTGCAGCACCTGGTACTTTATTGGAAGATTTTTCTTCCCTTTGGCCTCCCCCGATAATTCCGTTCTCTAACCCTATTATTTTCCTGGGCAATAGCTGCTGCCAGTTGCTGGTTGTTTTTAAACACCTTTTTTTTTTTTTCTTTTTTTTTTTCCTTCCTCTTCTCTGTTGTTATACACTTTCCAGGCATCCTCTAACATTTTGTCTAGCGAGCGGGCATCTGCCCCCTCTATTTTCTGCAGTTTCTGTTTTATATCTGCACTAGACTGTCCCATACAAATGTGTATTAACGAGACAGCATCTACATCATTTTCTGGATTCAAATCAGTGTATTTTCTTGCAGCTTCTGTTAGTCTTTCAAGGAAAGAGGAGGGATCCTCATTCTTTCCTTGAATGACCTGATACAATTTAGACCAGTTCTTAGACTTTGGAATAGCATTCCGAACATCATGCAAAATCTGGTAGTCCTGCCTGCTACCGGACTGAAACCTGCTTCACCATCGGTACTGTCCGAATCACTCTGTTCATTATCCCTTCTATGACCAACTAACATTTGAACATCCTCCTCGTTCTCCTCCTCCTCTCTTTTCTCCTTATACTTGTTGCACCACTTGCTGATGCTGCATGCTGAACAACAATGCTTAGGCACTTTCTTTTTCCCTGCCTCTAACGCCAATACTTCACCTTCACTTACAATCAAACCACATTCCTTACGCACATCATAATCATCCCGTAATGCAAAGAACAAATTCACATACAGCATCTCATCCCACTTTCCCTCTCGTCTACAGAACAACATTAATTGCAGTATTGTGTTGTAACTTATACTCCTGTTCTTTGGATATTTCTCCTTATCATCTAGGATATACAAAGGCCACCAGTGATTACAATATTCTACAAACTGCCTCTGGGTGAGAGAGTCTCCCCCCCACACCTTTTTCCAATGTTTCAATATACATCCTAGAGGAGATTTTTCAGAATCCCCCTTCCACCAAGGGGTTATTACCCATTGCAAAATAATATCAGAACACAAAAGCAGCGCTAAAACACAGAGACACAAAAGCAACGACTTAACACAGACACAAAACCAACGACTTAACACAAAATAACAAGATGCTGGGGATTCAAACCCCTTATACCATATTCAGGTGACTCGAATCCCTTATACCACTTTCAGTGGGACTCTAATCCACCCCTTCAGTAGACTGTTTGTTTCCCATTTTACAAAGTTTCAAAATTAACACGAATACCCTAACAAAGTTATACAAGTACCACAATTACCACAATTACAAATAAATCTGTCACAGTTCAAAGCCAGACTGGCTGTTAAACTGATAGCGAACAGTAAACGGCAAACGCCGTTCACCCCCCTTTTCTCCTTTCCCTCCCCCAAAGGGGAAGGAACAGAGAACACAGAGAGAAACTTGCAAGCTGAAAGTCAAAAGCAGTTTCGCTAAGCGGCAATGAATATACAAATATATACAAATATATACAAAACCAATATTCAACCCAAAATCCGGACTCCGGGCGTCCCCGTAGTAGCGTACGGATTATCACAATTGTGCACACCAAAACCAATAGCTTAACAACGCGCACTTAATTCAGGTACGACTTATTTGCAAGCAACCCAAAACCAATAGCTTAACAATGCGCGCTTAATTCAGGTACGACTTATTTGTAAGCAACCAAACAACCAAGCTACCAAATTAAAATACCGGTACCAATACTCACAACCAATGTCGTTAATATCCCAGATAGCTGTTGCTGTCTCGGAAACTCACCCGACCAGGGAATCGGAGGCTTCCCCGAAAATACTCCGGTGCACGCTGGAGTACTCACGATTCCTCTGGTCTGTGGAGATTCCGGAGAGCTTGTCCCATCTGGGGTGCCAAATTCTGTTACCGGAAAATAGTAACCAAGAAAACTCTCCAAACTAAATGATAGTTTAGAAAGCCAACATTGGTTTATTGCAGCGCTGGGTGCATGGGGGATCTCTCCTCCTAGCATGCACACCTAAGAACAAAAGCTGGCTCCTTATATAAATAATCCTGAGAAAAGCCCACGCATTCCAAAACCAAAAAATTATGCATAACACGTTATGTAATGCATTACGTAATGTCTTTACGCATGCGTACTAAATTGGGGAAGGGGTCTTGGGTGGTCTCTGGGGGTCGCTGGTGGTCGCAATTCCCATTTAATCGTGCTTGTGCGCAAGCGTGGTCGAGGCCTTCTTGTTTACAAGTACATGTGTTCCCAAGAAGAAGATATCGTTTTGGACTTATCTCTCCTCTGACACAAGAGTTTATGAATCAAGTTAATTTAGACATCACAAAGTTGTCCTCTACAGTTTTGTTTTGTCTTTTGGCCTTATATAATAAGCAGAGACCTTTGTTTTTCTGGGACTAAGCGTAAACAGTATGAATCATTATTTACTAGAACCTTGTTATCAATCCCATAAACAAACTCTATCTACAAAACATGTAGTTTGCTTCAGAACCTATTGTTATTATTCTAGCTAAAAGGAAAATTATTGACAGGAAAGTTTGTTCTGTGTAAAGGTAACACAGAGCAGGCCTTTAGAGCCTACTCTGAGGCCTACTCTTGCTAAACCGTTGCTAAATTGAACCGTCTGGTATCAATGGGTCAGGATTATACAAAGGGGCTCTGAGAACATTATTCATGGGTTATGAAACCCACCTGTGTTTATTCAGATAGACTTATAATAATTATTCTATTCTTATTTTCTTAACTCATGAGAACTTCTACAACAATTATGTGAAAATCTCTACAACACCCTTATTAAGCAAATAGCAGACAGAAGATTGTATCAAACTATAAAAGCCCTAGTTAAAAGATGTGAGGTATGCCTAAAGAATAATCCAAAGGTAGAACATAATGTGAAATTTGGAAATATTAGTAAGGGAAAGGTCCCAGGTCAAATTTGGCAAATAGATTTTTTGGAACTTCCTAGAAAAGGGGGGTATCGGTATCAACAATACTTAATTGCATTAGGAAAACAATTACAAGAAGTAAACAAATTGGTGATCTCTACTAGAGCATGTGATTTAGACTCACCAGTGCATTTGTTTAAACCTGGGGATTTGGTTTATGTTAAAAATATTTCAGGTAACCCTCTCGAAGAGAAATGGAGCAACCCTTTTCAAGTTTTGCTCACGACCTACACAGCGGTCAAGCTTGAGAAGCACACTACCTGGATCCACTACTTGAGAATCAAGAAAGCACCCAAAGAACCATGGAAATACCAACCCACAGGACCCATATCTGTAAAGTTGACTCGAGATTGTTAATGATTATATTGTGTTTTTGCTTTTGCTTTAATATAGTAATAGCCTTCACTCCCAGTGTGGTTCACTGTCAATTGCACCCTATTGAGACACTACAATAAGAAGGAACAATCCACATACGGAGTAACATTAACAGGATGGCAGGGAGTGACCTTTGCATTGTGTCCAAATTTGACAACTTAGTGATTAACAACTGATCGGTAGTTGAAGAATACCATGTAAACAAATAGCAATGTTTTGGCATTGCGAGAGTTTAAATGTTAAGTCATGCAAGTGTGTTGTTGCCGCTTGTCTGCGGCAAGCTCCGTTCGGTTGCTGGCTGGCCTGAGGCTATTCGCACCCCAGGGCCATTGAGCACTGACACCAATGTGAGGATGCAACAAATGGCCTTTATTTAACTGCGCAACAGCCTTATATAGTCGTCTTGTCCCGTACGAACTCGCACGATAATGACACATCCTGCTCCTTTCGCCACGCCTACCTTCCGTTACAGCCCGAGATTTTCCAGTCGCCATACCCTAATCTACCTACATTTCCCCCTCCCCATGCTTCAAGTCATGCAAAGTAAAGAGTATCGCTGATTCTGGAGCCTTGCATCAAAGCGTAAGCGTAGCTGGCGGATACAACATCCCGAGCCCAGGTTCTCCAGTAAGATTCCCCTGCAACTCCTGAGATGCAAAGCAAAAGCAAGCTAATCATGAGCGCATTGTTCAAAGCTTTTGTTTCACTCAGCAACGGTTGCCGTTCCTCATCTTTCTTGGCGCCCCGCCGCTTTACCAGACTCTCTGTACTGTCATGACTCCTCACGTCTGAAGGTCGAGGCTGGTGCTGTTTCGGCTTCCCCCACAGGTACTCCTGCAAAACATAAAGCTCGGACAGCGTACATATTACTTCGGGTTAGGATTTTGTTTTAAATCAGGGCGCAAACAGCGTGTAGAGACCCACTGTATAACATCATCCCGTTTGATGGCGGCATACCCCCTCCCGTGATGTAGCAGCTCCCAACCTGTTTCCCACTCCGCTGTCCCAGGGAACCGAACCTTGACTGGGGGGCCCACTTCTGGCACCCCTGGACCCCAATGTCGCTCAATTGGGGCACGCTCTTGGTCTTCCCGGGCAAAGTGATTTAAAGAATAAAGAGGGCGATGTAAAATGTGAGATTGGTAGTTGACAGGAATTACGTCTGGGAATCCTTCCCCCTCCCCAAGAATCTTAATTCTGTGTTTTTGTTTCTTACTCAAACCTGGTTCCCTGTGTCTCGCAGAGCCCAGTCAGAGAATCCCAGCCTTGGTTACCCATAAATCCTGCTCTCTGTTGTTGAGCCACAAAGGTTGTATTGACCATTCGTTGCAGTTTTCTGCAAACATGCAAACAAACAGGGTAACACAAGTAGGATAATGCCTATTATAAACATTCCCATAAGCAGACTCTATCTACAAAACATGCAGTTTACTTCAGAACACACTGTTATTCTCTGTTATTCTAGCTGAAAGGAAAACTACTGACAGGAAAGCTGATTCTGTTTAAAGGTAACACAGATCAGGCCTTTTAGAGCCTACTCTGAGGCCTACTCTTGCTAAACCGTTGCTAAACCATCCGGTATCAATTTCCCCCTTTGGAAGTAGTTAGATTTATTATCTCACTACTTCCATATACTATTCTCAATGATTGTCTTAACACAACCCATGCAGATCCCTATGATAACTATAATCACAACTACATAAACTATTCCCTCTAATAATGTGGCTAACCATCCTTTTAGAGACAATTCACCTAATTCTTGCAGGATTTTGTTGAGCCAACTATTTTCTGCTGCATCCCTGATTGCCCTGCTGTCTTCTGCTACTCTCTGTCGGATCTCCGGATCTAAATCCCACCTCCACATATGGTTTAATACACTTGATCGGAAACCACCGTACTCCTGTGCCTGTAGAGACAGAAGCATAACCTCGACCCATTAGTAATAGTTCCCCTGGTCCCAACCACTCGTTAGTACCTGGTTCCCTATACCACACTCTGCCTTTGTTTTTCACATAGCTTGCTCCCTGTCAAACTGCCTCCCAATGTATTACAATTGGGGGTCGCTCCTTATCTCCTGCTAAAGTTAAATGGTTAAGTACATAAACAGCTTCTGCAAGTCTCTCAGAAGGTTCAGTCACCTCTTCCCCTTTTTGTTTTTGCAGAAGCTGTTTCAATGTACTATGAGCTCGTTCCACAATCGCCTGACCCGTAGGCAAATGAGGAATCCCGGTGACATGTGTAATACCCCATAGTTGACATAATTGACGAAAAATCTGTGAACAGTATGCTGGTCCATTATCAGTCTTAAGTTGTTGTTTTAGGATGAAAAGGTGGAAAAAAACATTCTATGATTTGCTGTTTAATGTCCGGCACCTGCACAGTCATTGCAGTAGAATTTGTAAGGTCAGAAACCAAAGAGTCCACTCGAGCATTGCCTTCTGCAATAAACCCAGGCAAATTAGTATGATTTCTTACATATAAAACATAAAACAATGCAGTTCGGATTTGAATTTCTTGCCACAGAGCTCGCAGCAATTCAAAAACACACTGATTACATATATGCTCTATAACAGATCTATCCAATTGCTTTATAATGCCAGCTACATATGCTGAATCAGTAATCAAATTAAAGGGAATGGGAAAATTCTGAAATATTTTTAATACAGCTCGTAATTCTACCACCTGAGGTGAACCCTTTTGTTGTACTACCATAGATTCCCACTTGCCATCAGAATACCAGACAAGGCCCGCCTTGCCTCTGTTCCCAGATCCATCCGTAAAAATGGTAATTCCATCCACAGGAGTGTCTGCGCACAACACTCCTGTGGCAATTGGAAGTTCCGCACTCAATTTTATAACAGGATGGGAGGGCAAGTGGTAAACAACCTGTCCCGAGAAATTCTCCATGGCTGTTTGCAAAGCAAAGCTATTAGCCATACACCACTCAAAATATTGAGCTGCAATAGGAACGGTTAGTGATGCAGGATCTCTGGCCACAAGCTCCTGACATCGCATCCGTCCTTTGATGATAATCTGTGCCAATAGCTCTGCAAACATGGGGACCGTTTTCTTTGTTCTTGAAGGTAGAAACAACCAATTCCAATACATGTAACAAATCTGATCATTCTGAATTCTATTGACCAATTATTGCATATGGAATTTGCCTATCAAACAAAGTGATAATTTGTATTTCCTGATTCAAATCAATACGATGTACAAATTTGGAATGTAGCCTGCTTTCTATTTCTGTAATCAGTTGCTGTATCTCTGAAGTAGTGTGTCGTGGTGCCGTTAAAGTTGTGTCCCCTGTTAATAATTGGAATAGAGACTGCAATTGTGATGACGTAAGCCCCAAGTACGTCCGCAGCCATAACTTGAGCCTTATGTTCCACAGTACCCATTTTGCACATGCCTTTATCATAGCATTCAAATCTGTTTTTCCAGGTAAAGCTTCAATGATCTTTTGACAATCAGCATTAGCATTATCCCTGTTTGCCACAGGTCCAAGGCTTGGCAGCCGCACAGGTTAACCCCGTGTGGAAACACCAGTCCTGCGCTCCCTGCGGTTTGGGCTGCGAGTTAACTGCATAGGCCTGGAACTGGTTGGGAAGATTCATTTGTGTCAGCACGCGGTTCCCCCCTGCGTTCTTTCTCCAGTTTCCCTGCATTCTGCAGCTGGTTGTTATCAGCTGACCTTGAGCATTATACTGAGACCTGCACAGCTTCACAAAATGCCCTAGCTTCCCACAGCAATGACACATCAAAACAGAGTTCTCTCTCCCACTCAGCTTCAACTTCTTAAGGCAGTTTTTCTTAAAGTGACCTTCCTGTTCGTATGTATAACAACGATGAACTACCTTAACTGCCGCCGCAAAAGTTTTTGCTAAATGCTCCATCTGAAATGTGGTGGTTCCTACTTTCTCACAAGCATCCATTAGCTCAGTTAAGGTGGGGTTACGATTTGCCATCCCCGCAACAACCCCTCTGCAGTCCTCACCTGTGTTGTCTTTCGCTAAGTATAGTGGCAATGCTTCTCCCACAACCCTCCAATCCAACAGTTGCCAAATATTTCCTCCCTCAGGACCCGCACCCACAATCACCGGATATGCTTGTGGAATTATAACTCCTTCTAATAACGCATCTCGAATGACCCCTTTCCATTTCACTCCTCCCTCACCTCCCCCCCCTTCCCCCGTATACGCGGGCGGACGCTGACCCTCTCCCTCACCTCCACATTACCAGATGGACGCAAACCTCCCCCCCCGCCCTGATCTAAAGGTGGAGTAGGGAGTTGTAAAGGAGGTTGAGGTGGCCCTAATACTTGTCCCGAACACAGAGGGGGGTTTTGGGGGAGACATAGTCACGTGTCCCAAGGCGTTGGCTGAACGATGCTGCTGCAATTCCGTCTTTAATTCTTCCAGTCGTCTACCAAGCTCTGTCATGTCAAGTTTGTGTCCATTTCGTGATGGTAACAGTCCTTTAAGTCCTCGTGACTCTGGTACTGCTGACTCCGTAAATGGCGAATCCGGTAAAGGTGGATACAAAGCAGGTTTACCCTCCTTCTTGTCCTCCTGCTCAGCCTCATCCGTAGAGAGATCAATGAGAGGGAGGGGGTTTCGGAGGGGGTTTCTGCCAAGTCTCCTGTTCAGCGTCTGAATCAATTAGTTCAAATCGAGCTCGTGTTTTAGGGTGCACTACCGGTTCTAATGGATCTGTATCTATTTTACTCGCTCCCCGCTCCTCAGCTTTTTTCGGAGCCGTCCGTACCCACGGTGATAAAGGAGCTGCCACCAGTACAGCCACCGGGGCCGTGGGAGGTTTTGATCCCACAAACCGTGAGGGGGTAGTAGACGTCTTCGGTCCTAAAGCTATAAAAGCTGTATGTGTGACTTCTCTCTCTGCTTTTATTCCTTTTAACGCTTCACTAACCAGCCTCCATGTAGCAAACAATTTAAAGGCTTCCTTATCATCACTTGACACCGCATTCCAGAGAGAGTCACCAATCTTCTCCCATAAAGGCACTTCAAAGACATCATTAAAGGTTGTAAAATGTCCTTTATCTTTTGCCCAGAACAGTAACTGCTTTAATGCAGCTTCGTCATATTTAATTCCTCTCTCAGAGAGTATATGTTGGAGGAGTTTCACCACTGCCACTTCTGTCTTGGTCAGGGTAGACCCCATGTAAACACGTCCGAGCCGCATCCCATGTCGCCCAGTCCTCCCGCGCAGCCCGTAGCAGCCACAAGATAACTCCCCATGTTTTTAATTCTTTGGCAGAACCCGCTGCCGTAGCTCGCTCAGCGAGCTGCATCGAGCACCGCTCCCAGGTATTCGGCTGTAAACAATCAGCCGGTCCTGCCACCGCCCCCTCTTTAACGAGACGGTCCACACACTGGGCTATGTCTTTCGATTTCACAGAAATCTTAAATTCCCCGCCCAGTAACGAGATCACCTTTATCAAGGTTTCCATGGTTCGCGAACCCACTCCGACCGCCTTTGGTCCGCCAGCTCAGCAATCACGTCGGGGTCACCATTTGTTGCCGCTTGTCTGCGGCAAGCTCCGTTCGGTTGCTGGCTGGCCTGAGGCTATCCGCACCCCAGGGCCATTGAGCACTGACACCAATGTGAGGATGCAACAAATGGCCTTTATTTAACTGCGCAACAGCCTTATATAGTCGTCTTGTCCCGTACGAACTCGCACGCTAATGACACATCCTGCTCCTTTCGCCACGCCTACCTTCCGTTACAGCCCGAGATTTTCCGGTCGCCGTACCCTAATCTACCTACAGTGTGTCTTTGGAAAAATTGAACAAAATCCTGAACCAAACTCAGGAATAAGACACTCACTGAGTCCATAGTCCAAACAGTAATAACTAGAGACAAATTAGTAGGATTGGCAAGTCAAATTAAAGATGATACCACTCACCATTGGTGAGATATCTTCTCAGGATACTCACCCTCTGCGGAGAAAACTTTACATATCCTAATTCACCCACTCCTGATATTATTAGTGTTTGTCATAGTAGTAACAGGTTTCAATTGCCTTTTACGGTATAAGTTGAAGAAATTAGCTATGAAAATTTGGGCCCTACCTAAGATAATGAAATATGAAAACTTGAAACCTTTGTAAAAGAATTTACAAGTAACAAGTAAAGGGGGGAATGAAACAGTTGGGGCCACAAGAGCAAGGGGGATGTTGTAAATACCTTAATTACTCAACTGTCCTGGGTGCTCAGCTAAACAAAGGGAAGCCTTTGCAATTTGGAGAGCGGTAATGGCTGTAAGATAAGGAGGCTCCGGGATGTTCTCACTTCAGATGACTGGGCCTTGGGATTGGCGGATGCACAGGAACATAGAGATAAGGGAGTTGCAACAGCTGCCTCGAAGGACATGGCCTACATGATTCCAGGACTGAGTTTACGTAAGACACAGTGAGGAAGACTACAAACCGTCATCTGAAGACACTCCCCCCCCACCCTGCCCCCCGACACCCACCAGGGAAGATGACTGTGCATGTGGATATTTGCATATCTCATGGTTATGTAAATGAGTTCTCAGAAATCCTATGACTATGTATGACTTTATGGTATATAGTCTCTGAAAATCTGCCAAATCGGTGGAGCACTCATGGTGGATAATCCCCAGTGCTGCCCAGCGCTGCAATAGAGAATGCCTGCTTAATAACACTCTAGTGTTATTGAGTTTTCTTTCGGACTCCTTACCCAGCCGCACCTAGCTTCCCACTTCAGTGAGGAAAGTTAGAAAGAAAGGGGGTTTGGAGATTTCCGATTTTTGTATCATGGGGTGGGGTTACAATTTCTTTAATCTTCCTTTTCTGACTAATGTACCTGTAGAAGGCCTTCTTATTATTCTTTGCATCCCTCACCAAATTCAGCTCCATCATTGCTTTAGCCTTCCTGATCCCATCCCTACACTCCTGGGCAGTATTCCTATATTCTTCCCAGGATGCATGTCTGTCCTGGTTTGGACTAGGACAGAACCAATTTTTCTTTCAGTGATTTTTCCTTTCAGTTAAGTTTCTTCTAAGTAACTGCACTTTCTGAAGTTAACTACATGTTTTTTCAGACAGTGTCCGCTTCTACAATTGATAACACTTGAAGTTTATAGTTATTACTAAGGTAACTGTATGAATGGTATGCAGAAAGACTCCTGCTTAGACTTATTCCTATAGAAACCAAGGTCACTGCTAAATTCCTTATGGTCCACAAGTGAAAGGCCATAAAAGGGTCACAATTGTGGGGAGGAGCGGACAGGACAGGTGACCCAAAATTGACCAATGAAGTTGTCCTGGTTTTATTGGGACTTGGTTTCAGCTTGTGGTCAGCCATGGTGATCAAGGCCCTTAGAAGTTAAATCCAGGGCAGCTGACCCGGGATGGCCCACAGGTGTATTCTATATCATTGACATCAAGCTCACTATAAAAGAGAGGGTTTGGTGGAAAGAGGTGGGTCTCTTTCTGTTTTCTTTGCCTCTTGTCCTCATTGTTGATACCAGATGGTTTAGTAAAAGTAAGCCTCAAAACAGGCTCTAAAAGGCCTCCTCTGTGTAACCTTTAGACAGAATCAACTTTTCTTTCAGCAATTTTCCTTTCAGCTAAAATGACAGTATGTTCTGAAGCTAACAGCATGTTTTGAAGACAGGGTCTGCTTCTGGGACTGATAACGCTTAGAGTTATAGTCATCACTGATTCTTGCTTGTGCTTAGTCTTAGAGAATCCAAGATCTCTGTTAAATTCCTCACTAATTACAAAGAAGGGCCAGAGATAAGCAAGCCTGTGAACAACATCTTTGTAGTGCCTTAACTGACTTGAGTCACAGCTCTGGCGCCAGGAGTAGAGATAAATCCTGTAAGAATCAGAACAATATCTTCTCCTTGGAACCACCTGTATGTGTCAACAGAAAGGCCTCGACCACGCTTGCGCAGAAGTGGGGTTATACAGCGGACAGCATAACTATGGGGGATTACGACCACTAGAGACTCCCAGAGACCACCCAAGACCCCTTCCCCAATTTAGTACGCATGCGCAAAGACAATTACATAATGTATTAGCATATGCATAAGTTTTTCGGAATAGGTGGGCTTTACTCGGAATTGTATGAATATTCATTTTTCTATAACGTGTATAATGAGTGTGCTTTTGTTCCTAGGTGTGCATGCTAGGAGGAGAGATCCCCCATGCACCCAGCACTGCAATAAACCAATGTTGGCTTTCTAAACTATCATTTGGTTTAGAGAGTTTTCTTGGATACTATTTTCCGGTAACGTTGTGATTCCTGGAGCAACTTGCCAGTTGTTAGGTAAGTATAGTTTTGTCTGTTTTGTGTTGTCATTTATATTGATTTCTTCATTTCATTAAATCTGTTCAACTTCAACCTACAGGTCTCCCTCCTTTTCCCAATTCCCTTCCTCATTTGGGGAAGGGACACTGGGTGATAGAAAAACTGCTTATTGTTTAGCTCCAGGTGCAGGCTAAACGTGGACAGAAGTATTCCATCCCATACACGTCATTCTCAGTTTAAAGCTGAGAGATCATGAGGGTCTCCCTCTCTTCTTCTATTGCCAGTGTCTGAAGAGGACTCTGTCCATTTTTCTCCTGCTTTCTATCCCAATCTGTGCGTTCCTGAATCCAGTTCCCATCTGCCACTGGGTTCAGTCCGGGACTTCCTGGATTCTGCCCCGCAGCACCAGTGGTGATGTGATTGTCATTGGGGGGAGCTCGATCTTGGTTTTGTACATATTAGTATATATTTAATTATTTCCATTATTATTATTGTACTATTTTTCATTGTTATTGTTTATTAAAACTGTTTTAACTTTCCAATTCACAAGTCTCTCTCCCTTTTCTCTTTTCCTTCCCCCTTCTGGGGGGAGGAAAGTGTTAACAGAGAGCATTTGCCATCTGTTTAATAGCCAGCCCAGCTTTAAACCTTGACAATGTTCTTGCTTCCACTGCCTATGCATTTTCCTCTTCTGTTTCAGTTTGACCAGGAGGTCCTTACTCAGCAATGCTGGTCTCCTGACTTCCTCGCCTGATTTCTTGCATATGGGAATAGATAGTTCTTGTGCTCTAAGAAAAATGCCTAAATAGCTGCCAGCTCTCTCCTCCTCCTTTATCCCTGAGGGCCTTTTGTTTCCCAGGGGGTCCCATCTGCTAGTCCTTGAAACAACTGAAAGTTCGCTTTTCCTAAGGTTTAGGGTCTTGACTATACTTTTTGCCTGGCCTATATCTCTCGAGATCATGAATTCCACCAGGGCATGATCAGTGCAGTCCAGGCTACCACCAGTCATGACCAGGGGAGGTTTAGATTGAATATTAGGAAAAATTTCTTCACCAAAAGGGTTATCAAGCATTGGAAGAGGCTGCCCAGGGAAGTGGTGGAGTCACCATCCCTGGAGGTTTTTAAAAGACATGTAGATGTGGTGCTTAGGGACATGGTTTAGTGGTGGACTTGGCAGTGCTAGGTTAATGGTTGGACTTGATGATCTTAAAGGTCTTTTCCAATCTAAATGATTCTATGATTCTCCAGAAGTGTCAGGTCATTCCAGGGTTCATGTCTGGATGTGCTGGTCTCTCTCCCCATTACATATAGCCTAGATTAGAAGCCTGGCTTTTAGACGGCTGAAGGGACATGAGATGCCAGTGCTTCCCACAGTGTAGAGCTGCAGGCAGAGGCTGCCGTATATGTCTGCAGATCCCAAGGTCATCCCCCAGGACACAGCAGCATGGTGCTGAGGACTTGCACTGGCACTCTAGCTAAGTTTCAGTCTTGACCGGGCTCCTAGGTCACTTGGGACTGGTTCCTATCTTATTACATCACGATAAACCCAGAGATGACCCACCCTCCTGCAGCGAAGACACTCCAGCTTCACAGTGATGTTGCTAAGATTGGTATGAGTAGTTTCTCTTCCTATGTTAGGTAAATGAGGGCTAAACAAAGAAGTACTGGAGTGAGTCCCTGGGATGCTAAATCTGTTTGACAGAGACTATAGAAGCATTTTAGGGACAGAGAAACCCAGGCCAAGGGAACATGAGGATATTTAAAATCTTGCTCACTAACCATCCTCTAGAGTTTATCTAGGGATTATGAGGTCTCTCTGGATTCCTTCAGTCAGGGCATGACAGAGAATCATCTGTGTCCCCACCACATAATATCTGCCTGGTTCATACTCTGAGTTTATTTTGTTTGCTTCCTATAACTGTATATGACAATCACTCCCACACATCATGTACTGATGGCATTTTGTGCATACATGACCATGAGGGAAGGGAGAGCCTAATTACTCTCATACAGGGTGCAACCAATTCATAGGCTTGATGAGCATGTTCAGTCACTCTGCTTCTGCCACCAATCGCTGTTCACCATTTACCAAAAACTGTGTGAACTTGCTTAGCCCAAAGTGGAAAAAGGTGCATTCAAAGCACCAGGAGAACCTGGGAGCTAACACAGAAAAATAGCAGGAAGAGAATGGCAAATTCTCCCTGTAGAGGAACCCATAGAAAGCCAGATGCGTCAAAGAAAGCCTATGTGAGTCCTATCATGAAATATAGGCTAGACTAGCCCTCTTGAGGGGTGAGTTTCTAGCTTAGAGAGCATCCCACTACAATGAAATTGAGAGCAAAGCAGCCTGGGCTTTACCAAGACCTGTGCAGGTATAGCCCATCTCCAGCATTATGGAAAATCACTTTCAGGTGTTGGCAGACTGATTTCATTTGCCATGGGAAAGGGGGGGGTTGAAAAGCAGAATGTTAGGGACTGAAGGGCAAATGTTCTCAGGCAGTTGTAGGAGAGTATATAGGTGTACATGGAGTGAGTTGGGATTTAGCTCTGTATAGATTAAGGGATTTTCTTTTTCTGCAAGAAGACTGTGGTGATGAGACTATGACTAGGCAATGGATGCCTTAGATATGGACAGATTGAAGACAGGCATAGAAGCTCCAGGTTTTACTAGGTTCACAGAAAAGTTCTATATGTACCATATACTGACTTAAACCTTGACCAAGTCAATGGAAAGATTTGCAGTCAATCTCCACCAGTTTTGGTTCTTGGCAGGGGAGAAGAAAGAGCAAATAATTTTTCTTTTTTTTTTTTTTTTCAACATTTTATGCTAGAATCAGAATAGTTTGGGTTGGAAGGGACCTTTAAAGGTCATCTAGTCCAACCTCCCCTGCAATGAGCAGGGATATCTTCCACTAGATCAGGTTGCTCAGAGCCCCATCCAACCTGACCTTGAATGTTTCCAGGGATGGGGCATCTACAGCCTCTCATCGTAAAAAATTTCTTCCTTATATCTACTCTGAATCTACTTTCTTTTCGTTTAAAACCATTGCCCCTTGTCCTATTGCAACAGGCCCTACTAATAAGTCTGTCCCCGTCTTTCTTATAAGCCTCCTTTAAGTATTGAAAGGCTGAAATAAGGAACCTTCTCTTCTCCAGGCTGAACAACCCCAACTCTCTCAGCCTTTCCTCATAGAAGAGCTGTTCTAGCCCTCTGATCATTTTTGTGGCCCTCCTCTGGACCCACTCCAAGAGGTCCATGTCTTTCCTATACTGAGGACTCCAGAGCTGGACGCAGTACTCCAGGTGGGATCTCACGAGAGCGGAGTAGAGGGGGAGAATCACCTCCCTCGATCTGCTGGCCACGCTTCTTTTGATGCAGCCTAGGATACGGTTGACCTCCTGAGCTGCAAGCACACATTGCTGGCTCATGTCCAGCTTTTCATCCACCAGTACACCCAAGTCCTTCTCCACAGGGCTGCTCTCAATCCCTTCATCCCCCAGCCTGTATTGATACCAGGGGTTGCCCTGACCCAGGTGCAGGACCTTGCACTTGGCCTTGTTGAACCTCATGAGGTTCACATGGGCCCACTTCTCAAGCTTGTCCAGGTCCCTCTGGATGGCATCCCGTCCCTCAGGCATGTCAACTGCACCACTCAGCTTGGTGTCATCTGCAAACTTGCTGAGGGTGCACTCGATCCCACCGTCTCTGTCATTGATGGAGATATTAAACGGTACTGGTCTCAATATGGACCCCTGAGGGACACCACTCATCACTGATCTCCATCTGGACATTGAGCCATTGACTACTACCCTCTCTGTGACCATCCAACCACTTCCTCATCCACCGAACAGTCCACCCAACTGATAATGGATAACATATAATAACATTCGAAACTAGAAGCCTAAGCAAAAATGAAACATTTGCATTACCCTACTGACTGATGCCTTTTAACTGCAATGGAAAACTTTAACTAACTCAGAAAACCTACTTTAAAAAAAAGTTGTTCCGTATTTCATTTCTAGTTTCAGCACTTTGTTCTGATTTCCAAGGGGAATAAGTCTCAATCACAGAAAATCCCATGAAACAGATGTTTCAGAGCCTACATAGCTCTTATCAGGACTAGCAAAGTGAAGTAATATGTGTGCTTGCAAGTTCCTCTTGCTATGTTTTCTCAGTTCAGATAGCAGGTATTTGTGTGTGCATTCAGGATGGGCAGAATCTATGGAGGTGAATGATTATATCTATAGTATTATTTTAAGTTAAGATGATGCCTACAGAGCTGATCCAAATCTGACTGAAATTGGAGTCAGTTGATCTGGAGTCCATTCATGCAGATGTATTTTAGGTCAGTATACAACTGACTGGATAATTTTTCTGGTAATCTAGTAAGAGTCAGACCCTCTATTACTGTTTTTGGCCTGGCTGCATCTGAATAACCTATTGAATCTTCATGGACTCAAGTCCTTTAAGAACTTTCTTAGTTTGAGACTTTTCCTTTCTGTTCAGTCAGTCACCTGATCAGAGTCTTTATACAATACATCATGTCTGCCTCTGTCAGAACTGTATATGACTTTTCTGTTTTTAGTCAATGAGTGCTTAAGATAATCAGGCACACAGTCATTGATTAACATTAATGGGAGTCACTGTTACACAATAAGGGGGAGTTATCATAACCCTCCCATATGGCTATAACCTCCAAGGCCCTTTCTTGTTAGACTTGTCCGAACCTCTGTTTTTTTTTTCTCCAGTTCTAATTAGCTGAATCCTTTTGCAATTCAAGCTTGAGGTTTATGACAGTCTTATTCATATCAGGAGACATTACATTCAATAAATGCAATTGCTTAAAGGAAAATAACAGAAGATTGGGGGAGGAAAAGAGCCTTTTGACCGAGAATAAGAATACATTGTCCATTTCTTATGAGGCTCCAGAGTAAACTTAAAAATACTCCACTGTATTAACCTCTAAAATGGTCCTTTGTATATGATTTGTTCTCTGCCTCTTGATTCTGACCACCTGACAAGAGCTAGAGGTGTCCTTGTCTTTTTCTTGTGGCAAAGGAACTTACTGTAAATTTCTTAAATTATCATTCTTATGACTTTGTATCTTCTTTCTAACATTTTCTTTTGTGGAAGTAATCATATGGACCATAAATTTCTTCAGCAAATTCCAATAACATTCATTATCCTGGGAGCTAAGATATGCTTGACTGCATGGATAGTAGGGCTAAATACTGCACTTAACAACCAGAACGTAATGAAGCAGCTTGCATATTGCATATTAACAGCATAAAATAACTGCTAGACAAATACAACTATAAAATCTATTAGAAAAAGAGTCCTGTGTGCAATAAGACCACAAATCACATATACTGAAAATTTCAGGTATAAACCAAAGGGGGGAGAGAGAGAATTCCCCATTAACTGTATGCTTACATCATAATGATTCAATCTGAAAAACTGTCTTCAATTCAATCAGTTATACTCTGGATAGCAGTTAAAGTTACACTGACCAAAAAAAAAAAAAGAAAAAACATGAAAATAATTTAGAAAAGGAGTTCAATGTCACCACTCTACTGGGAACAATGGATATATTTTCTATTCAATAAAATAAATCTGCCTTACAGCAGCAAGCTGTCATTGTGGTCCAGGGTGAGAGAGAAAGAGGTCTGCAGCCTTGTCAAGGAAGAAGCAATCTCCATATCTGACAAGACTCACTTCCTGTACTGGGTTTGTGGGGCAAGGTTTTGGTAGTGGGGGGACTACATGAGTGGCTTCTGTGAGAAGCTGCTAGAAGCTTCCCCTATGTCTGATAGAGCAATGCCAGCCAGCTCCAAGATGGACCCACTGCTGGCGAAAGCTGAGCCAATCAGCAATGTTGGTAGTGCCCCTGTGATAACATATTTAAGAAAGGGTAAAAAAACCTGCTGTGCAACAGCAGCTGAGAGAGACGAGTGAGAATACATGAAACAACTCTGCAGACACCAAGGTCAGTGAAGAAGGAGAGAGAGGAGGCGCTCCAGGCACCAGAGCAGAGATTCCCCTGCAGCCCATGGTGAAGACCATGGTGAAGCAGGTTGTCTCCCTGCAGCCCATGGAGGTTCACGGTGGAGCAGATATCTACCCTGCAGCCTGTGGAGGACCCCATACAGAGCAGGTGGATGTGCCTGAAGGAGGCTGTGACCTCGTGGAGAGCCTGTGCTGGAGCAGGCTTCTGGCAGGACTTGTGACCCTGTGGGGGACCCATGCTGGCACAGTCAGTTCATGAAGGACTGCACCCCATGGAAAGTACCCATGCTGGAGCAGTTCGTGAAGAACTGCAGCCTGTGGGAAGGACCCATGTTGGAGCAGTTCATGAAGGGCTGTCTCCCATGGGTGGGAGCAGGGGAAGAGCATGAGGAGGAAAGAGTGGCAGAGATGAAGTGCTATGAACTGACTGCAACCCCCATTCCCCATCCCTCTGTGCCACTCAGGGAGAGGAGGAAGTAGAGAAGTAGGGAGTGAAGTTGATCTTTGGAAGAAGGGAGTGGTGGGGGGAAGGTGATTTTTTTTAGATTTGTTCTTATTTCTCATTATCCTACTCTGATTTGATTTGCAATAAATTAAATTAATTTCCCCAAGTTGAGTCTGTTTTGCCCATGACGGTAATTGCTAAGTGGTGCCCCTGTCCATATCTCGACCAACGAGCCTTTCATCATATTTTCTCCCCCTGTCCAGTTGAGGAGGAGGAGGAGTGATAGAGCGGCTTCGTGGGAACCTGGCAGCCAGACAAGGTGAACCCAGCACAGTAGCCATTGCTCGAAGACTGTCTGGGCATCAGTCTACTTGTGGGAGCTGGTGAGTGATTGCCTTTGCATGACTTGTTTTGTTTTGCTTTTCTATCTTCTTCCTTTTTCCTTCGCTTATTAAACTACTTTTATCTTAACCCATGAATTTTCTTGCTTTTTGTCTTCCTGCTCTCTCCTCTGTACTACTCAGCAGGGTGGAAGTGAGCAAGCATCTGTGTGGTGCTTAGATGATGACTGGGGTTAACTCACAACACTGGGAGAGCTATGATAAAAGCACTGGCCTTGAGCCTAATCTGGTATTTGGCTCCTGCATTGTTGCAGTCCCAGTATTCTGGGAACCATCTCATGGAGACAAATAACAATTCACAGAATGGTTGGGGTTGGAAGGGACCTCTGGAGATCTAGTCCAACCCCCTGCTAAAGCAGGTTCACCTAGAGCACATTGCACAGGATTGCATCCAGGCAGGTTTTGAATATCTCCAGAAAAGGAGACTCCACAACCTCCCTGGGCAGCCTGTTCCAGTGCGCTGTCACCCTCAAAGTAAAGAAGTTTTTCCTCATATTCAGATGGAACTTCCTGTGTTTCAGTTTGTACCCATTGCCCCTTGTCCTGTCACTGGGCACCACTGAAAAGACTCTGGCCCCATCCTCTTGACACTTGCCCTTAAGGTATTTATAAGCATTGATAAGATCCCCTCTCAGTCTTCTCTTCTCCAGACTAGACAGACCCAGCTCCCTCAGCCTCTCCTCATAAGAGAGATGCTCCAGTCCTCTGATCATCTTTGTAGCCCTCTGCTGGACTCTCTCCAGTAGTTCCTTGTCTTTCTTCATCTGGGGGGCCCAGAACTGGACACAGTACTCCAGGTGTGGCCTCACTAGGGCAGTGTAGAGGGAGAGGATAACCTCCCTCGACCTGCTGGCCACACTCTTCCTAATGCACCCCAGGATACCACTGGCCTTCTTAGCCACAAGGGCACATTGCTGGCTCATGGTGAACTTGTCCACCAGAACTCCCAGGTCCTTCTCTGCAGAGCTGCTTTCCAGCAGGTCAACCCCCAACCTGTACTGGTACATGGGGTTATTCCTCCCTAGGTGCAGGACCCTACACTTGCCTTTGTTGAATTTCATTAGGTTCCTCTCTGCCCAGCTCTCTAGCCTGTCCAGGTCTCGCTGAATGGCAGCACAGCCTTCTGGTGTATTGGCCACTCTTCCCAGTTTTGTATAATCAGCAAACTTGCTGAAGGTACACTGTCCCTTCATCCAGGTCATTGATGAATAAGTTGAACAAGACTGGGCCCAGTACTGACCCCTGGGGAACACTGCTAGCTACAGGCCTCCAACTAGACTCAGCGCCACTGATCACAACCCTCTGAGCTCTCCCATTCAGCCAGTTCTCAATCCACCTCACTGCCCACTCCTCTAACCCACACTTCCTGAGCTTTCCTATGAGGATATTAGGGGAGACAGTGTCAAAAGCCTTGGTGAAGTCAAGGTAGACAACATCTACTTCTCTCCCCTTTCACCTTTCTCTTCCTCTTCTCCTCCAAGAGCCACTTTTTGGGGAAAATGAAAAATGGTGCTCGCCCCCTTCTTCTCTTGTACGGTAGATGTTTCCAACCTTTTTTAATGGCTCTTCAGTTTCTTGAACATCCCTGCATAGCCAGAACTCTCATATCGATATGTGCCGTGAACACGATTTTGGATTTTCCTAAGGTTAACCAACCAGCTGGGAACGCCACACAGGGATGTGCCCTGAGGCAGTCAATTAATGTGTGGCAAGGCATGTGAGAGAATATGGACAAGTGCCTAGAGCAGTTTTCACCTCTGATGGTCTGGGACTTCGTACCTATACAAGTGCAGAATCCTGTTCAACTGCCAGATTACTTGAAGGAAGGATGCCTTGCCTATACCAAAGAGAGAGAAATTCTAGCACTATGTTGGGGTTTGGCCTACACCTACCAAGCCTGTGTCCAGCACCCTCAAAGAGGTGAGAGGGACTCTGGATATGAGGACATACAGACATTGTGGCTAAACCGGAGACCCAACCCAACTATAGTAGTTGCTCCTGTAATTGGGAAGAAACAATGGAAGCAGCAGTCAACTCAGTCAGTAAGGGTTCCTCACTTACTGCACTGAAGCTCCTCCTGAGAGGGAGCAGGAGGAATAATCAGAAGAGGCAAACTGTTCTACAGCAGGACAACCTCAAGAACAGAGGGCAGAAGAGACAGAAATCATAAAAGAGGCAGAAACCACCCAGTCCCTGTCCCTGAGTGAGTTGCAAGATATGCAGAAATGAGGAGAAGGAACACGCCTCCACACAATCCAATGTGAATCAAAGTGAAGACGCGTTATTAAGCATAAGCTGTCCCTTTTATACATTTTGTACTTTCCCTGGTTGTAAGCATGTGCATTGCTACTGGCTAATATTACTAAACATACTCTTCTTTGATGTGTTGATTGGTCACTGCTCTGCCACTGGTCTTTTCTTAATTGGCTCCATCAGTTCTTGTTTCTTCTCCTCCGTGTTCGGTTCCCACCGGCTACTCCCTCAATTCTTGTTTGCTCAGCTACTGTTTTTCCTCATCTCTCCAAGGTCGGCTTGTTGACACTAGCTACATGAATCTTGTCACGCAGCTAGGCCCTCACTCCATACTCTCATACTTCTGGCTCATTACATGACCATTCTGCTCCAAAAACCCCTCTACAATTCCCCCTTTCTTTTCTTGAGCCAGAAAGGCCGTGTTTATCATCCGCTGCAGGGCCCTTTGCAAGCAGGAGAATAAACACGGTAATACAAGCATGATAATACAAATCACGAACAATCCCATCAATAGCATTTTAATCAATCCGACCAGCCATCCAGGAACCCATGCTGTTCCTGTATTTTCTGTGTGGCATCCATGAGCTCTTTGATCTGCTTATGAATTGACTTGGAGTGATCATTCAGATCCATGCAACACATCCCATCAAAATCCTGACATCCATGACCATGCACTAATAATAAAAAGTCTATAGCAGCTCTATTTTGTAAGGTAGCATGTCGGATACTATCTACATCATTGGCTAATGTTCCTAAAATTCTAGAAGTTTGATCAGCTCTTTTTGCAACCCAGCAAGCTAAATTTTGCAATTGTGTTAGTCCTTGTGCAGCATCGTTACATTCTATCCCTATGTTAGTGACACTTCTTTTTTACCTGGCCTTATGTAGGTTAGTATGGTTAGTATGACTTTTTGTGAAGGCATTAGTAGACTTAATTTACCTATGGTACACGGACCTCCCAGTTTCTTACTGGGCAACTTTGGCCAAGCCCTATCCCCACAAATTAGGAATAGACCCTTTGGTAATTTTTGCTTTCAGATCTGTTTAAGGGGACCCCCACTAGACATGTATGAAAGGGTTGTTCAGGCTGAGCTAAGGAGGCACAAAACTGCGTCTGGTTCAAGCTCCACATCAGAGTCACCCAAACATTGTGACTCCCCTTCCACGGTGTCGGCGGAAGGACTATCGGTTGATGACCTTTTGTCAGGTCCAGGATCCAAAGCAGGCTTAACACAGAAAAAACAACCCCTTGCTTCATCATGACTACGCCTTTTACTCCCTTTTCTATACCTCCCACGCAAACCTTTTTTCACACTTCCCGCAGTCAGGGCACTGTTGCCGCTTGTCTGCAGCAAGCTCCGTTCGGTTGCTGGCTGGCCTGAGGCTATCCGCACCCCAGGGCCATTGAGCACTGACACCAATGTGAGGATGCAACAAATGGCCTTTATTTAACTGCGCAACAGCCTTATATAGTCGTCTTGTCCCGTACGAACTCGCACAATAATGACACATCCTGCTCCTTTCGCCACGCCTACCTTCCGTTACAGCCCGAGATTTTCCGGTCGCCGTACCCTAATCTACCTACATTTCCCCCTCCCCATGCTTCAAGTCATGCAAAGTAAAGCGTATCGCTGATTCTGGAGCCTTGCATCAAAGCGTAAGCGTAGCTGGCGGATACAACATCCCGAGCCCAGGTTCTCCAGTAAGATTCCCCTGCAACTCCTGAGATGCAAAGCAAAAGCAAGCTAATCATGAGCGCATTGTTCAAAGCTTTTGTTTCACTCAGCAACGGCCGCCGTTCCTCATCTTTCTTGGCACCCCGCCACTTTACCAGACTCTCTGTACTGTCATGACTCCTCACGTCTGAAGGTCGAGGCTGGTGCTGTTTTGGCTTCCCCCACAGGTACTCCTGCAAAACATAAAGCTTGGCGTACATATTACTTCGGGTTAGGATTTTGTTTTAAATCAGGGCGCAAATAGCGTGTAGGGACCCACTGTATAACATCATCCCGTTTGATGGCGGCATACCCCCTCCCGTGATGTAGCAGCTCCCAACCTGTTTTCTACTCCGCTGTCCCAGGGAACCGAACCTTGACTGGGGGGCCCACTTCTGGCACCCCTGGACCCCAATGTCGCTCAATTGGGGCACGCTCTTGGTCTCCCCGGGCAAAATGATTTAAAGAATAAAGAGAGCGATGTAAAATGTGAGATTGGTAGTTGACAGGAATTACGTCTGGGAATCCTTCCCCCTCCCCAAGAATCTTAATTCTGTGTTTTTGTTTCTTACTTAAACCTGGTTCCCTGTGTCTCGCAGAGCCCAGTCAGAGAATCCCAGCCTTGGTTACCCATAAATCCTGCTCTCTGTTGTTGAGCCACAAAGGTTGTATTGACCATTCGTTGCACAGTTTTCTGCAAACATGCAAACAAACAGGGTAACACAAGTAGGATAAAGCCTATTATAAACATTCCCATAAGCAGACTCTATCTACAAAACATGCAGTTTACTTCAGAACATACTGTTATTCTCTGTTATTCTAGCTGAAAGGAAAACTACTGACAGGAAAGCTGATTCTGTTTAAAGATAACACAGATCAGGCCTTTTAGAGCCTACTCTGAGGCCTACTCTTGCTAAACCGTTGCTAAACATCCGGTATCAATTTCCCCCTTTGGAAGTAGTTAGATTTATTATCTCACTACTTCCATATACTATTCTCAATGATTGCCTCAACACAACCCACGCAGATCCCTATGATAATTATAATCACAACTACATAAACTATTCCCTCTAATAATGTGGCTAACCATCCTTTTAGAAACAATCCACCGTACTCCTGCGCCTGTAGAGACAGAAACATAACCTCGACCCATTAGTAATAGTTCCCCTGGTCCCAACCACTCGTTAGTACCTGGTTCCCTATACCACACTTTGCCTTTGTTTTGCACATAGCTTGCTCCTTGTCAAACTGCCTCCCAATGTATTACAATTGGGGGTCGCTCCTTATCTCCTGCTAAAGTTAAATGGTTAAGTACATAAACAGCTTTTGCAAGTCTCTCAGAAGGTTCAGTTTCCTCTCCCTCTTTTTGTTTTTGCAGAAGCTGTTTCAATGTACTATGAGCACGTTCCACAATCGCCTGACCTGTAGGCGAATGAGGAATCCCGGTGACATGTGTAATACCCCATAGTTGACAAAATTGACGAAAAATTTATGAACAGTATGCTGGTCCATTATCAGTCTTAAGTTGTTGTGGAACCCCAAGACTTGTAAAGCAAGCAAGTAAATGTCATTTGACATGACAACCTGTTTCCCCAGTTTGTGCTGTTGCCCATATTATATGTGAAAACGTATCAACAGATACATGAACATATTTGAGCCTTCCAAATTCTGCAATGTGAGTAACGTCCATTTGCCACAGTTGCAACGCACTCAGTCCTCGAGGATTTACCCCTATTCCAATTCCCATGCCAATTTTCTGACAACTAGGACAAACACTAATTCACGTGCTTGTGCCATGGTGAGGTGAAATTGTTTCGCTAACATTTTCGCTGATTGATGAAAGAATTGATGGGATAGGTGTATTTGTTCAAATAAATTTGGTGATATTTGCGTATAGGATACAAGTGTGTCTGCTTTATTATTTCCAATGCTCAAATCTTGATCAAATTGATGACTACGAATGTGGGTGACAAAATAAGGTATCTCTCTGAGGTTTATTGCTTGATGCAACTGTAGCAAAATAGTGTAAAGTCGCATATTTCTTATTGGTCCATTTTACAAAAACCTGGTATATCGCAAAAAATTCAAGTGTCTGCAATGAGTCCTCAGTTTGTCCTGAGAATTTACAATGTTTCTATTGTCCATCCTCTTGCCAGGTAATAACTGCTGAATGTGATCGCTTTCCTGCATCAGTAAAAACAGTTAGTCCAGTCACAGGTATCTCTGATCTGATAGGTTTTTCTTCCCAATCCTGTTTGCAAATAAATTGTAGCTTTTTATCTTTTGGCAAATGTGTTAACAATTGTCCAGTAAAGTCCTGTAAGGCCATTTGAAAAAGAGTTGACTGATTTGTTAACCACTGTAGATATTCCTTTCTGATAGGTAAATAGATAACATCTGAGTCTAGTCCGGTAATGTCTGTAATCCTTTTATGCACTTTGACAAGCAATTGTGCTATTGCTTCCACTCTGGTACAAATTGTTGTTTTAGGATGAAAAACCAAAGAGTCCACTCGAGCATTGCCTTCTGCAATAAACCCAGGCAAATTAGTATGATTTCTTACATGTAAAACATAAAACAATGCAGTTTGGATGTGAATTTCTTGCCACAGAGCTCGCAGCAATTCAAAAACACACTGATTACATATATGCTCTATAACAGATCTATCCAATTGCTTTATAATGCCAGCTACATATGCTGAATCAGCAATCAAATTAAAGGGAATGGGAAAATTCTGAAATATTTTTAATACAGCTCGTAATTCTACCACCTGAGGTGAACCCTTTTGTTGTATTACCATAGATTCCCACTTGCCATCAGAATACCAGACAAGGCCCGCCTTGCCTCTGTTCCCAGATCCATCCGTAAAAATGGTAATTCCATCCACAGGAGTGTCTGCGCACCACACTCCTGTGGCAATTGGAAGTTCCGCACTCAATTTTATAACAGGATGGGAGGGCAAGTGGTAAACAACCTGTCCCGAGAAATTCTCCATAGCTGTTTGCAAAGCAAAGCTATTAGCCATACACCACTCAAAATATTGAGCTGCAATAGGAACGGTTAGTGATGCAGGGATCTCTGGCCACAAGCTCCCAACATCGCATCCGTCCTTTGATGAATAATCTGTGCCAATAGCTCTGTAACGAATCTGATCATTCTGAATTCCATTGACCAATTATTGCATACGGAATTTGCCTATCAAACAAAGTGATAATTTGTATTTCCTGATTCAAATCAATACGATGTACAAATTTGGAATGTAGCCTGCTTTCTATTTCTGTAATCAGTTGCTGTATCTCTGAAGTAGTGTGTCGTGGCGCTGTTAAAGTTGTGTCCCCTGCTAACAATTGGAATATAGGCTGCAATTGTGACGACGTAAGCCCCAAGTACGGCCGCAGCCATAACTTGAGCCTTATGTTCCACAGTACCCACTTTTGCACATGCCTTTATCATAGCATTCAAATCTGTTTTTCCAGGTAAAGCTTCAATGATCTTTTGACAATCAGCATTAGCATTATCCCTGTTTGCCACAGGTCCAAGGCTTGGCAGCCGCGCAGGTTAACCCCGTGTGGAAACACCAGTCCTGCGCTCCCTGCGGTTTGGGCTGCGAGTTAACTGCATAGGCCTGGAACTGGTTGGGAAGATTCATTTGTGTCAGCATACAGTTCCCCCCCTGCGTTCTTTCTCCAGTTTCCCTCTATTCTGCAGCTGGTTGTTATCAGCTGACCTTGAGCATTATACTGAGACCTGCACAGCTTCACAAAATGCCCTAGCTTCCCACAGCAATGACACATCAAAACAGAGTTATCTCTCCCACTCAGCTTCAACTTCTTAAGGCAGTTTTTCTTAAAGTGACCTTCCTGTTCGCATGTATAACAACGATGAACTACCTTAATTGCCGCCGCAAAAGTTTTTGCTAAATGCTCCATCTGAAATGTGGTGGTTCCTGCTTTCTCACAAGCATCCATTAGCTCAGTTAAGGTGGCATTACTATTTGCCATCCCTGCAACAACCTTTCTGCAGTCCTCACCTGTGTTGTCTTTCGCTAAGTATAGTGGTAATGCTTCTTTTACAATTTTCCAATCTAACAGTTGCCAAATATTTCTTCCCTCAGGACCCGCATCCACAATCACCGGATATGCCCGTGGAATCACAACTCCTTCTAATAACACATCTCGAATGACCCCTTTCCATTTCACTCCTCCCTCACCTCCCCCCTCTTCCCCTGTATACGCGGGCGGAAGCTGACCCTCTCCCTCACCTCCCACATTACCAGATGGACGCAAACCTCCCCCCCCGCCCTGATCTAAAGGTGGAGTAGGGAGTTGTAAAGGAGGTTGAGGTGGCCCTAATACTTGTCTCGAACACAGAGGGGGGTTTTTGGGGGAGACATAGTCACGTGTCCCGAGGCGTTGGCTGAACGATGCTGCTGCAATTCCATCTTTAATTCTTCCAGTCGTCTACCAAGCTCTGTCATGTCAAGTTCGTGTCCATTTCGTGATGGTAACAGTCCTTTAAGTCCTTGTGACTCTGGTACTGCTGACTCCGTAAATGACGAATCCGGTAAAGGTGGATACAAAGCAGGTTTACCCTCCTTCTTGTCCTCCTGCTCAGCCTCATCCGTAGAGAGATCAATGAGAGGGAGGGGGTTTCGGAAGGGGTTTCTGCCAAGTCTCCTGTTCAGCGTCTGAATCAATTAGTTCAAATCGAGCTCGTGTTTTAGGGCGCACTACCGGTTCTAATGGATCTGTATCTATTTTTCTCGCTCCCCGCTCCTCAGCTTTTTTCGGAGCCGTCCGTACCCACGGTGATAAAGGAGCTGCCACCGGTACAGCCACCGGGGCCGTGGGAGGTGTTGGTCCCGCAAACAGTGAGGGGGTAGTAGGCGCCTGTGGTCCTAAAGCCATAAAAGCTGAATGTGTGACTTCTCTCTCTGCTTTTATTCCTTTTAACGCTTCACTAACCAGCCTCCATGTAGCAGACAATTTAAAGGCTTCCTTATCACCACCACTTGACACCGCATTCCAGAGAGAGTCACCAATCTTCTCCCATAAAGGCACTTCAAAGACATCATTAAAGGTTGTAAAATGTCCTTTATCTTTTGCCCAAAACAGTAACTGCTTTAACGCAGCTTTGTCATATTTAATTCCTCTCTCAGAGAGTATATGTTGGAGGAGTTTCACCACTGTCACTTCTGTCTTGGTCAGGGTAGACCCCATGTAAACACGTCCGAGCCGCATCCCATGTCGCCCAGTCCTCCCGCGCAGTCCGTAGCAGCCACAAGATAACTCCCCATGTTTTTAATTCTTTGGCAGAACCCGCTGCCATAGCTCGCTCAGCGAGCTGCATCGAGCACCGCTCCCAGGTATTCGGCTGTAAACAATCAGCCGGTCCTGCCACCGCCCCCCCCTTTAACGAGACGGTCCACACACTGGGCTACGTCTTTCGATTTCACAGAAATCTTAAATTCCCCGCCCAGTAACGAAATCACCTTTATCAAGGTTTCCATGGTTCGCGAACCCACTCCGACCGCCTGCGGTCCGCCAGCCCAGCAATCACGTCGGGGTCACCACTTGTTGCCGCTTGTCTGCGGCAAGCTCCGTTCGGTTGCTGGCTGGCCTGAGGCTATCCGCACCCCAGGGCCATTGAGCACCGACACCAATGTGAGGATGCAGCAAATGGCATTTATTTAACTGCGCAACAGCCTTATATAGTCGTCTTGTCCCGTACGAACTCGCACGATAATGACACATCCTGCTCCTTTCGCCACGCCTACCTTCCGTTACAGCCCGAGATTTTCCGGTCGCCGTACCCTAATCTACCTACACGGCACTGGATCTCTCGAGAGGTCAGTGTTCCGAGGCAGATCCTGAGTTGGCTCCTGTAGTTCGGGTTGTTTTTGCAGCCACGGCTTCACCCACTTAGCTGGTACCCATTTGGCTCCTGTATCTGTAACGACACATGCATACCCTCGACCCAACATTATTAATTTCTTTGGACCTTCCCACACACCAGTCACCCCATTTTTTACCATCACTTTGGCTTGTTCCTGTTCTTTCTGAAAATCCTCCATACCTCCCTTTAACCCTGCACCATGTTTTACCGCTGGAGGTACAGAGTAGTCCTGTGGCAAGCGTAAAAAGTTTAGTACATAAAGCGCTGTCACGGTTTAAAGCTGGGCTGGCTATTAACCAGGTGGCAGATGCTCTCTGTTAACCCTCTCCCCCCCCCAAGGGAAAGGGAAAAGGGAGAGAGACTTATGGGTTGGAAAGTTAAAACAGTTTTAATAAACTATGATAATGAAAAAGAGTATAATAACAATAATAATAGAAATAATCAAATATATACAAATATATACAAAGCCAAGATTGAGAACTTGGAAATCCTCCTCAGCCAGAGTTGCTCCCCCAGCACAGACAGAGGGGAAAATGCAGTACCTCCCCCCACCACAAGCAGAGGGCAAAATGCAATAGCTCCCCCTGCCATCACACCTGCAGGCTTTTAACTGGAAAATTGGCAAAGCTGGTACCAATCAGTGGGAGACAGGAGGGCCCCTCCCTCCTGGGCCCCACCTCCAGGAGGCAGTGGGTTAGTGATAAATAGGAAAGTGAGAATGACGTGTGTGGGATGGAATACCTCATTGGTCAATCTTGGGTCACCTGCCCTGTCTGCTCCCCCCTGCAGCTGCGACCCCCCTTTGGCTCTTCACTCGTAAGCAGTGAGGAATTTAGCAGTGACCTTGGTTTCTCTAAGACTAATTGGCCTGGTTTGGGCCAAACCAGAACAAGCGCTTTACACAACCTGTCAGGAGGAGATAGCCCTGGCTCTCCCCCTTTTTGTTTTTGTAAAAGGTGTTTCAGAGTTTAATTCATGCGCTCCACAATAGCTTGTCCTGTTGGTGAATGTGGAACGCCCGTTACATGTGTTATACCCCACAGTTGGAAAAAGTCCTGTGTGGCGCGTGCCACATAGCCTGGGCCGTTGTCCGTTTTAATCGTCTGTGGAATGCCCAGGGCCGCAATAGCAGAACGCATGTGTCGTTGAACGTGTTTGCTGGATTCGCCTGTT
This sequence comes from Nyctibius grandis, assembly GCF_013368605.1. NCBI lineage: Eukaryota > Metazoa > Chordata > Aves > Nyctibiiformes > Nyctibiidae > Nyctibius > Nyctibius grandis. The sequence continues at coordinate 23,040,324 of NC_090694.1, forward strand.
TGCGCTGTAGCTATAATCAAAGAAGAAAAAGTGTCAATTGTTACATGAACATATTTTAACCTGTCAAATTCAGCAATGTGAGTTACATCTGTTTGCCAAATGTCCAAGGCCTGCAGTCCTTGAGGATTGGTTCCTTGTATCTGTGTAGGTTGCGGCAGTTGCTGACAATCAGGACACATAGCCACAATATTCCGAGCATCACTGTGTGACAAATGAAATTGTCGTCGCAGTGCCCGATGTCCTTGATGAAAAAACTCATGTGATATACATGCCTGCTGTTTAATGTCCGGCACCTGTACAGTCACTGTAGTAGAATTTGTGGGGTCAGAAACCAAAGAGTCCACTCGAGCATTGCCTTCTGCAATAAACCCAGGCAAATTAGTATGATTTCTTACATATAAAACATATGTAATGGGCTGTTGAAGACGACACTGAAAGCAAAGGGTGATGGGACTTTTAAAAATTGGGATGAACACTTAGCAAAGGCTACCTGGTTAGTTAATACCAGGGGATCTGTCAGTCAGGCTGGTCCTGCTCAACCCGAGCTGTTGTGCACTGTAGAGGTGGATAAAGTCCCTGTGGTTCATGTGAGAAATATGTTGGGGAAAACAGTTTGGACTACTCCTGCCTTGAGTAAAGGCAAACCCACTGGTGGAATTGCTTTTGCTCAAGGACCTGGTTGCACGTGGTGGATGATGCAGGAGGATGGGTAAGTTAGATGTGTACATCAAGGGGATTTGATTTTGGACAAGAATAGCCAATAACTGTATGATGCTAAGTGTCATTCATTATAGTATACATGCACTGCAAGATCAAGATACAATACACCATCCTGCTGTGCCCGACTTCAACAGTCCATAACACCATATGGAGGCCTGGTCCTGAGCTCCTAACTGAGTGAATCCCACACCAACATTTTTTCCTGCCCTGAGAGACTATGATGAGAAATGGAACCCACGTATTCAGACTGCATTGATTCAGTGGACTGGAGAGAGTATCTGTGTGGATGTGTATGTATGTTGAGGGATGGGGAAAAATGGTAGTGACTTGATGTAAATGATATAGAATAAGGGGTGGAATCCTGTCGTGGTTCACTGGGATTTGGTTTCAGTTTGTGGCCAGCCATAGTGATCAAGGCCCTTAGAAGTTAAATCCAGGGCAGCTGACCCAGGCTGGCCCACAGGTGTATTCTATATCATTGACATCAAGCTCACTGTAAAAGAGAGGGTTTGCTGGGAAGAGGTGGGGGTTTTTCCTGCTCTCCTTGCCTCTCCTCCCTGTTTGACACTGTCTCCCACAGCATCCTCCTAGACAAACTAGCTGCCCGGGGCTTGGATGGGTGGACTCTTAAATGGGTTAAAAACTGGCTGGATGGCCGAGCCCAGAGAGTGGTGGTGAATGGGGCAAAGTCCAACTGGCGGCCGGTCACTAGCAGTGTTCCCCAGGGCTCAGTTCTGGGGTCGGTGCTGTTCAATATCTTTATAGATGATCTAGACGTAGGGATTGAGTGCACCCTCAGCAAATTTGCAGATGACACCAAGCTGGGTGGGAGTGTTGATCTGCTGGAGGGTAGGAAGGCCCTACAGAGGGATCTGGACAGGTTAGATAGATGGGCCGAGACCAACGGCATGAGGTTCAACAAGAACAAGTGCCGGGTCTTACACTTCGGCCACAACAACCCCATGCAGCGCTACAGGCTGGGGAAGAGTGGTTAGAAAGCGGCCCGGCGGAAAGAGACCTGGGGGTGCTGATCGACAGCCGGCTAAACATGAGCCAGCAGTGTGCCCAGGTGGCCAAGAAGGCCAATGGCATCCTGGCCTCTATTAGGAATAGTGTAGCCAGCCGGTCTAGGGAAGTGATCATCCCTCTGTACTCGGCACTGGTGAGGCCTCACCTTGAGTACTGTGTCCATTTCTGGGCCCCGCACTTCAAGAAAGATGTTGAGGTGTTGGAGCGAGTCCAGAGGAGGGCGACCAAGCTGGTGAAGGGTCTGGAGGGTCTGACCTACGAGGAACGGCTGAGGGAGCTGGGGTTGTTTAGCCTGGAGAAGAGGAGGCTTAGAGGTGACCTTATTGCAGTCTACAACTACCTGAAGGGAGGCTGTAGTGAAATGGGAGTCGGCCTCTTCTCCCAGGCAACTAGTGATAGGACAAGAGGACGTAGCCTCAAGCTTCGCCAGGGGAGGTTCAGGTTGGACATCAGGAAGAATTTCTTTTCAGAAAGGGTTATTAGACATTGGAATGGGCTGCCCAGGGAGGTGGTGGAGTCACCATCTCTGGATGTGTTTAAGAAAAGACTGGACATGGCACTTAGTGCCATGGTCTAGTTGACAGGGTGGTGTCAGGGCAACGGTTGGACTCGATGATCCCAGAGGTCTCTTCCAACCTGGTTGATTCTGTGATTCTGTGATTCTGTTTGTTGTTGTGATTCCTGGAGCAACTTGCCAGTGATTTGTGGATGAGTATATTTTTTGTCTGTTTTGTGTTGTCATTTATATTGATTTTCTTCATTTCATTAAATCTGGTTCACTTCATCCCACGAGTCTCCCTCTCTTTTTCCCAGTTCCCTTCCTCATTTGGGGAAGGGACATTGGGTGAGAGAAAAACTGCTATCGTTTAGCCCCGGGTGCGGGCTAAACGAAGACAGTACCATTTGATTACACTCAAAACATTTCATTTCTGCTCGTCCCACAACAAGTTGTTGAGCCAAGGTACTTGCAACTAAAGTAGTCCTATGCTCTTCAGAGCCTATGTTCTGACAGGCTTTAATAAATTCTGCTATACTTCTGTAAGAGATTCTTAGAGGGGCCAAAATTTTTTGACAATCTGCATTTGCATTTTCATAAGCCAATTGTAATAACAGCGTTTCTACTGTATTTTCATCATCAATCTGCCTGCTCAGTGCATTTTGTAAATGATCAATGAATGTAACATATGCTTCTTGAGCTCCTTGCCTGACTGCTGCAAAAGAGGGCTGGCGTTTCCCTGCCTCCGGAACGCGTTTCAGGCACTTTAAAGCCAATGCAGAGATCTGTTGTAAACGCTGTCGAGGTAGCCCTGCCTGTGCCTCTGGTGTTGCATAGCTATTAGTTCCCAAATATTCATCTAAGACTCCTGCTTGCATATTTTCCAAAGTGTCTGCAGAAACAGCCTCCTGGTACTCTGCCAGCCACACTGAATATTGTGCAGGTGTTAAAATCATCCGTAAAAGTGACTTCCAGTCATGTGGAGTCATAGTATAGGATTCTCCAATGACTGTTATTAAATTTAAAGTATACTGTGCAAACCATAGTCTCTCACCACAGCCCGTACTTCCTTAATCATTTCATAACTAAGGTAGTGATACTCAGGAGGATGATTTGGGCGATAGATTACCGGCATCGCCGTCAGCATAGTAAAATCTCCTTTACGAGCGGCTTCCTCTCTACATTTTTCTGCCAGCGTTTTGTATTTCATTACGCAAGACTCTGGTGCCTTTTCAGAAAAGCCAATAGGTGGCACGGCAGATGCAGGATACAGAGGAGCTGTTGTTGTTAACTGTGCTCTGGCCGTAGCTGCTGCCGCTACTGCTGTCTGCTGCGAGATCTCTCACACCGAAGGGACGGCTGCAGCCATTTCTTTTACTGATGTTAATGGTGGGTATAAATTGGACTGCACCCCTGGCCCCGCGAAACCAGGACCGCAAGGACCGTCCAACTCCCCAGAGACCACCCCACACACAGGCCCCCGTTGCTCCCCCGCATCCACCAAGGTGTTAATAGGAGTGGATGCCAGAGATTGAAAATACTCCTCTGCAGGCTGAAGTGCAGAGTGTGCTGTAAAAACAACCCTCCACGTTGCTCCTAAATCCTCTAGAATATCAAACCGCAACGTTATCTGTTTTTGTATTTCTACCCTCACTTTTGCTCAGATCTTTACATCGTAGGTCCCTGATACAGGGAACCAGGTACAGTTGTCTTTGAACCATACTAATAACTGCACCAATTTCACTAATTGGACCTTATAGCCCTGTTCGTGTAATATACGCTGTAATACCTCAGTGTAGAGCTTATGCTCTTGGAACTAGACTGTCCCATGTTTATTGCATATCAGAGGTCCCACCACAGTCAGAAAAACCTGACAGGCGTATTGCTACCTCCTCCACAAGGAAGAAGAGAAGAGTTTTAGTGGTTGGAGACTCCTTCCTAAAGGGAACTGAGGGCCCAATATGCAGAGCTGACCCCCATCACAGGGAGGTCTGCAGCCTGCCTGGAGCCCGAATCAGGGATATCACCAGGAAACTCCCCAACCTGGTGAAGGCCACAGACTACTACCCCCTGCTGATCTTCCAGACAGGTGGGGAAGAAGCTGCATCCCGTAGTCTGAGGGGGATGAAGAAAGACTACAAGGCCCTAGGACGGTTGGTGAAAGAGTCTGGGGCACAAGTTGTTTTCTCCTCCCTCCTTCCATTTTCAGGTGATGACGTGGGATGGAATAGTAGGATTCTCTCTATTAATGTCTGGCTACGAGACTGGTGCTACAGGTAGGGCTTTGGGTTCTTTGATAATGCCTGGTTTTATAAGACACCAGGCGTGACGGAAATACATGGGAAAGGTTTATGTCGTAGGGGCAAAAGGGTTCTGGGACAGGAATTAGCAGGGCTCATTCGGAGAGCTTTAAGCTAGATTCGAAGGGGGATGGGGTAGTAGCTGGGCTTGCACCACTGGGGCAACGCTCTAGTGTTGAGGTAGACCAGGAGGCCCCCCATCCCCCTGGGGTGAAATTGGTGTGCTCAGCTCGCTCCCTGAAATGCCTGTACACCAATGCACGCAGCATGGGGAATAAACAGGAGGAGTTGGAAATCCGTGTTCGGTCGGGGGGCTATGATTTAGTGGCAATCACAGAGACTTGGTGGGACGCCTCGCATGACTGGAATGTGGTCATGGATGGCTATGTCCTGTTCAGGAAAGACAGGCCACTAAGGAGAGGTGGTGGAGTTGCTCTTTATGTGAGTGAGCAGCTAGAATGTATTGAGTTCTGTCCAGGGGCGGATCAGGAGGGAGTTGAGAGTTTGTGGGTGCGAATTAAGGGGCAGGCTGGCAGGGGTGATACTGTTGTGGGTGTCTATTACAGGCTACCAGATCAGGATGAGGAGGGTGATGAGGCCTTCTACAGGCAGCTGAGAGCAGTCTCTCAATTACAGGGCCTGGTTGTCATGGGGGATTTCAACTACCCTGATATTTGCTGGGAGGCCTACTCAGCCAGCCATCCTCAGTCCAGGAGGTTCCTCCAGTGCATTGATGATAACTTTCTGATGCAAATGGTGGATGAGCCAACTAGGAGAGGAGCGCTGCTGGATCTTATCCTTACTAACAAGGAGGGTCTGGTTGAAGAGGTGAAGGTTGAGGGCAGCCTTGGTTGTAGTGACCATGAGATGGTAGAGTTCAGGATCTCATGTGGCAGGAACAGAATAGCTAGCAGAATCACAACCCTGGACTTCAGGAGGGCCAACTTTGGCCTTTTCAAGCAATTGCTAGGGGAAATCCCATGGGACAGGGTACTAGAAGGTAAGGGGGCCCAAGATAGTTGGTTAGCATTCAAGGACTGCTTCTTCCGAGCTCAAGATCAGAGCATCCCAGCAGGTAGGAAGTCAAGGAAGGGTACCAGGAAACCTGCATGGTTAAACAGGGAACTGCTGGGCAAACTCAAGTGGAAGAAGAGGGTGTACAGATCATGGAAGGAGGGGCTGGCCACTTGGGAGGAATATAAGTCTGTTGTCAGAGGATGTAGGGAGGCAACTAGGAAAGCTAAGGCCTCCTTGGAATTAAACCTTGCAAGAGAGGTCAAGGACAACAGAAAGGGCTTCTTCAAATACATGGCAGGTAAAGCCAACACTAGAGGCAATGTAGGCCCACTGATGAATGAGGTGGGGGCCCTGGAGACAGAGGATAAAAAGAAGGCGGAGTTACTGAATGCCTTCTTTGCCTCTGTCTATACTGCTGGAGGCTGTCCTGAGGAGCCCCGGACCCCTGAGGCCCCAGAAGAAGTCAGGATAGAGGAGGAATCTGTCTTGGTAGATGAGGGCTGGGTCAGGGACCAATTAAGCAATCTGGACGTCCATAAATCCATGGGCCCTGATGGGATGCACCCGCGGGTGCTGAGGGAGCTGGCGGAAGTCATTGCTAGGCCACTCTCCATCATCTTTGCTAAGTCGTGGGCAACGGGAGAGGTGCCTGAGGACTGGAGGAAAGCGAATGTCACTCCAGTCTTCAAAAAGGGCAAGAAGGAGGACCCGGGTAACTATAGACCGGTCAGCCTCACCTCCATCCCCGGAAAGGTGATGGAGCAACTTGTTCTTGGTGCTGTCTCTAGGCACATCAAGGATAGGGGGATCATTAGGGGCACTCAGCATGGATTCACCAAGGGGAAGTCTTGCTCAACCAACTTGATAGCCTTTTATGAGGATGTTACCCGGTGGATAGATGATGGTAAAGCTGTGGATGTGGTCTATCTCGATTTCAGTAAAGCGTTTGACACGGTCTCCCACAGCATCCTCGCAGCTAAACTGAGGAAGTGTGGTCTGGATGATCGGGTAGTGAGGTGGATTGTGAACTGGCTGAAGGAAAGAAGCCAGAGAGTGGTGGTCAATGGGACAGAGTCCAGTTGGAGGCCTGTGTCTAGCGGAGTCCCTCAAGGGTCGGTACTGGGACCAGTACTATTCAATATATTCATTAATGACTTGGATGAGGGAATAGAGTGCACTGTCAGCAAGTTCGCTGATGACACAAAACTGGGAGGAGTGGCTGACACAACGGAAGGCTGCGCAGCCATTCAGAGAGATCTGGACAGGCTGGAGAGTTGGGCGGGGAGAAATTTAATGAAATATAACAAGGGCAAGTGTAGAGTCCTGCATCTGGGCAAGAACAACCCCATGTACCAGTACAAGTTGGGGGCAGACCTGTTGGAGACCAGCGCAGGGGAAAGGGACCTGTGGGTCCTAGTGGACAACAGGATGACCATGAGCCAGCAGTGTGCCCTTGTGGCCAAGAAGGCCAATGGCATCCTGGGGTGTATTAGAAGGGGTGTGGTCAGCAGGTCGAGAGAGGTTCTCCTCCCCCTCTACTCTGCCCTGGTGAGGCCACATCTGGAGTATTGTGTCCAGTTCTGGGCCCCTCAGTTCAAGAAGGACAGGGAACTGCTAGAGAGAGTCCAGCGCAGAGCCACGAAGATGATTAAGGGAGTGGAACATCTTCCTTATGAGGAGAGGCTGAGGGAGCTGGGTCTCTTTAGCTTAGAGAAGAGGAGACTGAGGGGTGACCTCATTAATGTTTATAAATATGTAAAGGGCAAGTGTCATGAGGATGGAGCCAGGCTCTTCTCAGTGACATCCCTTGACAGGACAAGGGGCAATGGGTGCAAGCTGGAACACAGGAGGTTCCACATAAATATGAGGAAAAACTTCTTTACAGTGAGGGTGACTGAGCACTGGAACAGGCTGCCCAGAGAGGTTGTGGAGTCTCCTTCTCTGGAGACATTCAAAACCCGCCTGGACGCGTTCCTGTGTGATATGGTCTAGGCAATCCTGCTCCGGCAGGGGGATTGGACTAGATGATCTTTCGAGGTCCCTTCCAATCCCTAACATTCTGTGATTCTGTGATTCTGTGAGGAGGCAAGGGCCAAAAGCTGAAAGGCCTAAGGCTCCTTTATTGTTATTCTACTACCCTATTTAAATGCTACAATGCAGGAGCCAGACTATGCAGTGCACGATGAAATCAACATTCACACGCTAAGCACTCATCACCCATTCTGGGAAGAGCCACAGTGTTCTGGGCTCAAAACATCAACAACCATTCCTTGTTTTTAGTTCTGTGTTCAGAACTGACCTTCAACACGTTTACTTCTTTCATGCCTCAAAGGGCCCTGTAGTCATGGCTCCTTTATTTTAAAAGGAAGCAAGAACTATTCTTAATGCAGTGTTCCCAAGCGAATCCCAAGCGAATGGTGTACATGCCTGTACACCAATGCACGCAGCATGGGGAATAAGCAGGAGGAGTTAGAAATCCGTGTTCGGTCGGGGGGCTATGATCTAGTGGCAATTACAGAGACTTGGTGGGACGCCTCGCATGACTGGAATGTGGTCATGGATGGCTATGTCTTGTTCAGGAAAGACAGGCCGCTAAGGAGAGGTGGTGGAGTTGCTCTTTATGTGAGTGAGCAGCTAGAATGTATTGAGTTCTGTCCAGAGGCAGATCAGGAGCGAGTTGAGAGTTTGTGGGTGCGAATTAAGGGGCAGGCTGGCAGGGGTGATACTGTTGTGGGTGTCTATTACAGGCCACCAGATCAGGATGAGGAGGGTGATGAGGCCTTCTACAGGCAGCTGAGAGCAGTCTCGCAATTACAGGGCCTGCTTGTTGTGGGGGATTTCAACTACCCTGATATTTGCTGGGAGGCCTACTCAGCCAGCCATCCCCAGTCCAGGAGGTTCCTCCAGTGCATTGATGATAACTTTCTGATGCAAATGGTGGATGAGCCAACTAGGAGAGGAGCGCTGCTGGATCTGATCCTCACTAACAAGGAGGGTCTGGTTGAAGAGGTGAAGGTTGAGGGCAGCCTTGGTTGTAGCGACCATGAGATGGTAGAGTTCAGGATCTCATGTGGCAGGAACAGAATAGCTAGCAGAATCACAACCCTGAACTTCAGGAGGGCCAACTTTGGCCTTTTCAAGCAATTGCTAGGGGAAATCCCATGGGACAGGGTACTAGAGGGTAAGGGGGCCCAAGATAGTTGGTTAGCGTTCAAGGACTGCTTCTTCCGAGCTCAAGATCAGAGCATCCCAACAGGTAGGAAGTCAAGGAAGGGTACCAGGAGACCTGCATGGTTGAACAGGGAACTGCTGGGCAAACTCAAGTGGAAGAAGAGGGTGTACAGATCATGGAAGGAGGGGCTGGCCACTTGGGAGGAATATAAGTCTGTTGTCAGAGGATGTAGGGAGGCAATTAGGAAAGCTAAGGCCTCCTTGGAATTAAACCTTGCAAGAGAGGTCAAGGACAACAGAAAGGGCTTCTTCAAATACATGGCAGGTAAAGCCAACACTAGAGGCAATGTAGGCCCACTGATGAATGAGGTGGGTGCCCTGGAGACAGAGGATAAAAAGAAGGCGGAGTTACTGAATGCCTTCTTTGCCTCTGTCTATACTGTTGGAGGCTGTCCTGAGGAGCCCTGGACCCCTGCGGCCTCAGAAGAAGTCAGGATAGAGGAGGAATCTGTCTTGGTTGATGAGGGCTGGGTCAGGGACCAATTAAGCAACCTGGACGTCCATAAATCCATGGGCTCTGATGGGATGCACCCGCGGGTGCTGAGGGAGCTGGCAGAAGTCATTGCTAGGCCACTCTCCATCATCTTTGCTAAGTCATGGGCAACGGGAGAGGTGCCTGAGGACTGGAGGAAAGCGAATGTCACTCCAGTCTTCAAAAAGGGCAGGAAGGAGGACCCGGGTAACTATAGACCAGTTAGCCTCACCTCCATCCCTGGAAAGGTGATGGAGCAACTTGTTCTTGGTGCTGTCTCTAGGCACATCAAGGATAGGGGGATCATTAGGGGCACTCAGCATGGCTTCACCAAGGGGAAGTCTTGCTCAACCAACTTGATAGCCTTTTATGAGGATGTTACCCGGTGGATAGATGATGGTAAAGCTGTGGATGTGGTCTATCTCGATTTCAGTAAAGCGTTTGACACGGTCTCCCACAGCATCCTCGCAGCTAAACTGAGGAAGTGTGGTCTGGATGATCGGGTAGTGAGGTGGATTGTGAACTGGCTGAAGGAAAGAAGCCAGAGAGTGGTGGTCAATGGGACAGAGTCCAGTTGGAGGCCTGTGTCTAGCGGAGTCCCTCAAGGGTCGGTACTGGGACCAGTACTATTCAATATATTCATTAATGACTTGGATGAGGGAATAGAGTGCACTGTCAGCAAGTTCGCTGATGACACAAAACTGGGAGGAGTGGCTGACACAACGGAAGGCTGCGCAGCCATTCAGAGAGACCTGGACAGGCTGGAGAGTTGGGCGGGGAGAAATTTAATGAAATATAACAAGGGCAAGTGTAGAGTCCTGCATCTGGGCAAGAACAACCCCATGTACCAGTACAAGTTGGGGGCAGAGCTGTTGGAGACCAGCGTAGGGGAAAGGGACCTGGGGGTCCTAGTGGACAACAGGATGACCATGAGCCAGCAGTGTGCCCTTGTGGCCAAGAAGGCCAATGGCATCCTGGGGTGTATTAGAAGGGGTGTGGTCAGCAGGTCGAGAGAGGTTCTCCTCCCCCTCTACTCTGCCCTGGTGAGGCCACATCTGGAGTATTGTGTCCAGTTCTGGGCCCCTCAGTTCAAGAAGGACAGGGAACTGCTGGAGAGAGTCCAGCACAGAGCCACGAAGATGATTAAGGGAGTGGAACATCTTCCTTATGAGGAGAGGCTGAGGGAGCTGGGTCTCTTTAGCTTAGAGAAGAGGAGACTGAGGGGTGACCTCATTAATGTTTATAAATATGTAAAGGGCAAGTGTCAAGAGGATGGAGCCAGGCTCTTCTCAGTGACATCCCTTGACAGGACAAGGGGCAATGGGTGCAAGCTGGAACACAGGAGGTTCCACTTAAATATGAGGAAAAACTTCTTTACTGTAAGGGTGACTGAACACTGGAACAGGCTGCCCAGAGAGGTTGTGGAGTCTCCTTCTCTGGAGACATTCAAAACCCGCCTGGATGCGTTCCTGTGTGATATGGTCTAGGCAATCCTGCCCCGGCAGGGGGATTGGACTAGATGATCTTTCGAGGTCCCTTCCAATCCCTAACATTCTGTGATTCTGTGATTCTGTGATTCTGTGAATCCTCTGCTCTTCAAATAAAGCACAGCTGTTTGCAGGCTGATGGTCTTCCACAGTATGATGCTAATTGTTATAGGCTACTGCTTGTCATCATTTCTCTAGTTATTTATCACAGTAAGAATCACCCCAGACTGTGAACATGGGCTGCACCAGATACACCAGCTGCAAGGTCCAGATGCAATACATCATCTTGCTGTACCCAACTTCACCAGTCCATCACAATGTATTGAGGCCTGGTCCTGATCTGCGGCCTGATTGAATCCCACACCATTTTTTTTCCTGCCCTAAGAGACTATTATGAGAAATGGAACCCATGGTTTTGGACTAAATTAATTCAATGGACTTCTTAGAGAGAGAGCACATAGACTAAAGAGAATGATATCTGTGTGTATATATGGATATATATATGTCGAGAGACGGGGAAAATAGTAGTGACGTGACGTAAATGTTATAGAATAAGGGGTGGATCCTGTCCTGGTTTCATTGGGATAAAATTTATAGAATCAATTTTCTGTTAAGTTTTGTTTCAGTTTGTGGCTAGCTGTGGTATGATGATCAAGGTCATTAGCAGTTAAATGCAGGGCAGCTGACCCAGGCTGGCCCACAGGTGTATTCTATAACATTAATGTCAGGTTCACTATAAATGGGAAAGCTTGCTGGCTATGGTTGGGGTTTTTTTTTTGCTCTGCTCCCCCCCCCCCCGCCCCCAGACATCTTTCTCTTCCTCTCTTCTCAATTATTGATATCCCTGGAGTGACTTCCCACCACTCTTTGGGCTAAGTATAATTTTGTGTGTTTTGTATTAACATTGATATTGGTTTCCTTATTTTATTAAAGCTGTTTAAATTTTAACCCATGAGTCTCCCTCCTTTTCCCAATTCCATTTCTCGGTGGGGGAAGGGACATTGGGTGATAGAACAACTGCTTGTTGTTTAGCCCTGGGTGTGGGCTAAACAAAGACAACTAGGAACGGTGACCTCCTAGATCTGTTGTTTGTAAATAGAGATGGTCTCATAGGTGAAGTGATGGTTGGTGGCTGTCTTGGCCACAGTGATCACAGAATCATAGAATGGTTTGGGTTGGAAGGGACCTTAAAGAGCATCTAGTTCCAAACCCCTGCCATGGGCAGGGACACCCTTCCACTAGACCAGGTTGCTCAAAGCCCCATCCAATCTGGCCTTAAATACTAACACGAAGGGGGCATCCACAACTTCTCTGGGCAACCTATTCCAGTGTCTCGATACCCTCACAGTAAGGAATTTCTTCCTAATATCTAATCTAAATCTACCCTCTTTCAGTTTAAAACTGTTCCCCCTCATCCTATCACTACTTGCCCTTGTAGAAAGTCCCTCTCTTGACTTGTGCACCTTCCGGTTCCTTAGATGGTCTTGAACCCGATCTTCTCCTACAGTGGGCAGTTCTTCATTCTCCCCGTCCCTGCCTTTGGATTCTGTGAATTGGGCAGCGTGGCTAGAGCACTTACCGGTGAAGACTGAGGCAAAAAAGCCGTTGAGTACCTCAGCCTTCTCCATATCCCAGGTAACCAGGTCTCCTGTTTCCTTCCGGAGAGGCCCCACATTTTCCCTAGTCTTCCTTTTATCACCGATGTACCTATAGAAGCTTTTCTTGTTGCCCTTGACGTCCCTGGCCAGATTTAATTCTATCAGGGCTTTAGGTTTCCTAACCTGGTCCCTGGCTGCTCAGACAATTCCTCTGTATTCCTCCCAGGCTACCTGCCCTTACTTCCACCGTCTGTAGGCTTCCTTTTTGTGTCTGAGTTTGTCCAGGAGCTCCTTGTTCATCCATGCAGGCTTCCTGGTGTTTTTGCCTGACTTCCTCTTTGTTGGGATACATTGCTCCTGAGCTTGGAGGACGTGATCCTTGAATACTAACCAGCTTTCTTGAGCCCCTCTTCCCTCCAGGGCCAAGCAGGTCCCTGAAGAGGTCAAAGTCTGCTCTCCTGAAGTCCAGGGTAGTGAGCTGGCTGCACGCCCTCCTTGCTGCCCTATGGATCTTGAACTCCACCATTTCATGGTCACTGCAGCCAAGACTGCCCTTGAGCTTCACATTCCCCATCAGCCCCTCCTTGTTGGTGAGAACAAGGTCCAGCATGGCACCTCTCCTTGTTGGCTCCTCTGTCACTTGGAGAAGGAAGTTATCATCAATGCATTCAAGGAACCTCCTGGATTGCTTGTACCCTGCTGTGTTGTCCCTCCAACAGATATCAGGGTGGTTGAAGGGCTTGTGAACGTGAGGCTACACCTATCTGTCTATAGAGGGCCTCATCTGCTCGGTCTTCCTTGTCAGGTGGCTGTGGAAGACCCTCAGCCTGCAAAGAGCTGTGCTTTACTTGGGGAGCATAAGATTTGCTTGGGAACACTGCACTGAGAATAGTTTTTGCTTGCTTCTGAGATAAAGGAGCCGAGACCAGTTCACAGGGCTCTTTGAGGCATGTAACAAGTAAACATGTGTTGAAGGTCAGTTCTGAACACAGAGCTGAAAACAGGAATGATTGTTGATGTTTTGAGCCCAGGACACTGTGGGCTCTTCCCAGGATGGGTGATGAGTGCTTAGCGTGTGAATGTTGATGTTATCTTGAACTGCCTAGTCTGGCTCCTGCATTGTAGCAGTTAAATAGAGTAGTAGCATAACAATAAAAAGCCTTAGGCCTTTCGGCTTTAGGCCCTTGCATCCTCGATCTCAGAGTCTGTGCCTTCCTTGCCGCCCGCCGCAAATGGCGCCCGAACAAGGTTGAAGATTAACGAAGAAGCGGCAGCGACTCTGATCGAAGGATTGTCAGGGGCTAGCGCGCGCCAGGACCGGAGAGTCCCCAGGACCGGAGAGTCCCCAGGACCTGAGAGTCCCCAGGATCGGAGAGTCCCCAGGACCGGAGAATCCCCAGGACCAGAGAGTGAGTCCCCAGGACCAGAGAGTGAGTCCCCAGGACCGGAGAGTCCCCAGAATCAGTGAGTTCCGCGATCGCAATAAACATGGGACAGGCTAGTTCCCAAGAGCATAAGCTCTACACTGAGGTATTACAGCGTATATTACGCGAACAGGGCTATAAGGTCCAATTAGCGAAATTGGTGCAGTTATTAGTATGGATCAAACACAACTGTACCTGGTTCCCTGTATCAGGGACTTACGATGCAAAGATTTGGGAGAAAGTGGGAGTAGAAATACAAAAACGGAACACGTTGCAGTCTGATATTCTAAAGGATTTAGAAGCAACGTGGAGGGTTGTTTTTACAGCACTCTCTGCACTCCAGCCTGCAGAGGAGTATTTGCAATCTCTGGCATCCACTCCTATTAACACCTTAGTGGATGTGAAGGAGCAACAGGAGCCTGTATATGAAACAGTCTCTGGAGAATCAGACGATCCTTACGATCTTGATTTCACAGATCCAGACATACAGTCCAATTTATACCCACCATTAACATCGGTAAAAGAAACAGCTGCAGCCGTCCCTTCGGTGCGGGGGGTCTCGCAGCCGGCAGCAGCAGCGGCAGCGGCTACGGGCAGAGCACAGTTAACACCAACAGCTCCTCCGTATCCTGCGTCTGCCGAGCCACCTATTGGCTTTGCTGAAAAGGCATCAGAGTCTCGTGTAACGAAATACAAAACGCTGGCAGAAAATTGTAGAGAGGAAGCTGCTCGTAAAGGAGATTTTGCCATGCTGACGGCGATGCCGGTAATCTATCGTCCATATCATTCTCCTGAGTATCAATACCTTAGTTATGAAATGATTAAGGAAGTACGGGCTGCGGTGAGAGACTATGGTTTGCACAGTAACTATACTTCAAATTTAGTAACAGTCATTGGGGAATCCTATACTATGACTCCACATGATTGGAAGTCACTTTTACGGATGATTTTAACACCTGCACAATATTCAGTGTGGCTGGCAGAGTACCAGGAGGCTGTTTCTGCAGACACTTTGGAAAATAGGCAAGAATATTTGGGAGTTAATCAGTATGCAATACCAGAGGTACAGGCACGGTTACCTCGGCAGCGTTTACAACAGATCTCTGCATTGGCTTTAAAGTGCCTGAAACGCGTCCCGGAGGCAGGGAAACGCCAGCCCTCTTTTGCGGCAGTCAGGCAAGGAGCTCAAGAACCCTATGTTACATTTATTGATCGTTTACAAACAGCACTGAGCAGGCAGATTGATGATGAAAATACAGTAGAAACGCTGTTATTACAATTGGCTTATGAAAATGCAAATGCAGATTGTCAAAGAATTTTGGCCCCTCTAAGAATCTCTTACAGAAGTATAGCAGAATTTATTAAAGCTTGTCAGAATGTGGGTTCTGAAGAGCATAAAGCTACTTTACTTGCAAGTGCCTTGGCTCAGCAACTCGTCGTGGGACGAGCAGAAATGAAATGTTTTGAGTGTAATCAAATGGGGCATATTAGAAAGAATTGCCCAAAGCTGACAGTAAAGAAAAAAGATGAGCAGAAAGGATCAAACAGACCTATAACACCCAGAGGATTATGTCCTAAGTGTGAAAAGGGCTATCATTGGAGCAATCAGTGTCGATCAAGGTTTGATAAGGATGGAAATCCCATGCAGGGAAACTGGAGGAGGGGCGCGAGGCCTGGTGCCCCCCAATACAACAGGGTCTGTTGTGCACATGCACAGTCCAAGAATCCGATAAACGGACAGTCTCAGAACTCGTTGCCAGCACAGCCGGCAGCGCCGGGTTGGATCTGGCCTCAGCCACCGATACAGAATTGAATGATAAAAGGACTAAGATCATAGATACCAATGTATATGGGCCTCTCCCTTCGGGACTGGTAGGACTGATTTCTGGTCGTTCTTCCGTGGGAAAGCAAAATATATTTGTCATACCCGGAGTTATTGATTCAGATTATATGGGCCAAATTAAAATCATGTTATGGACATCAGAACCACCTTGTTTTATACCTAAAGGTCAGTGTGTGGTGCAGTTGCTATTGATACCATATACTGTGCCGGCGGCTAATCCACATCCACGCGGCACAGGAGGATTTGGCAGTACTAACACACCACAGGTGTTGTGGAATCAAAAGGTAACTAATGATCGGCCTATGCTCACAATAAAAATTGATGGACGGTTATTCACAGGTCTGTTAGATACTGGAGCTGACGTGTCCATCATCAGCAAAAATGACTGGCCGTCAGATTGGCCTCTTAAACAAGTAGCTGCTGCTGTGAATGGAGTAGGAGGGTTGCAAATTCCATTGCAAAGTGCACGTACTCTGTGTGTGGTGGGCCCTGAAGGAAAAACAGCAACCTTAGTTCCTTTTGTTCTTTCAGTTCCTTTTACATTGTGGGGACGTGATCTTTTAGCTCAGTGGGGAATTGTATTGTCAGCTATGATGGCGCATTTAACCCAAGGGTCACTGATCTCTTACCCCGGCTCAAACTGACTTGGCTAACAACAAAACCGGTTTGGGTGAATCAGTGGCCCCTTAACGGGGACAAACAAAAATGGGCAGAGGAATTAGTAAACGAACAATTAAGGGCTGGACATATCGTACCCTCAACTAGTCCTTGGAATACCCCTATATTTGTGATACCAAAGAAAACTGGCAAATGGCGATTACTGCAGGATCTTAGAGCTGTCAATGCAGTAATGCAGCCTATGGGAGCTTTACAGCCAGGTACACCTAGTCCAGCAATGATCCCTTCTGACTGGCAGTTATATATAATTGATTTGAAGGACTGCTTTTTTACTATACCTCTCCATCCTGACGATCAGCCACATTTTGCTTTCTCTGTACCTTCGATTAATAATCAGGCACCTATAAAAAGGTACCAATGGAAGGTTCTTCCACAGGGCATGATGAACAGTCCCACAATTTGTAAGTTAGTGGTCTCTGCTGCAATAGAGCCGACTCGAAGTATTTTTAAACAGTCTCTGATTTACCATTATATGGATGACATTCTCATTGCAGCTTTGACATAGACAGAACTGATGAAAACTGTAAATCATCTAAAAGACTCTTTACAACAATTTAGGCTTCATATTTCCCCAGAAAAAATACAAACAGAACCGCCCTGGAAGTATTTGGGATGGGTACTGTTTACCAGAACCTTACGGCCACAACAACTTCATTTGGTAAACAATATCTCTACATTAAATGATTTGCAGCAACTACTAGGGACAATTAATTGGATTCGTCCTGTGCTGGGTATTTCTACTGAACAGTTAAGTACCCTGTTTAACACCTTGAAGGGGGATTCAGATTTAACTTCGCCTCGAATCCTTTCTGACAAAGCAAAACAGGAATTGGCATTAGTAATTCAAAAACTTACAACTTCCCAAGCAGGACGTATAATCTTACACTTGCCTCTTCTATTTTTTGTGATTCACACGAAATTCCAGCCTTATGGGCTATTTGCTCAATTGACAGAATCACAGCAATTAGTTACCCTGGAATGGATTTTCTTATCACGCACCTTTACAAAAACAATTACGACTCCTTTGGAGATGGTCATTATGGTGATTCAGAAAGGACCGTTCAGGATACAGCAGCTGACAGGTCGAGACCCTGACATTATTTACCTACCCTTTCATAAGGAAACACACATTACTCTGATGAGGGACAGCCTTGAATTTCAGGCTGCTCTGGCTGATTATTTGAATGATATCCATTTTACTTTGCCACGGAATAAAATCTTGCAAGCCTTACCTTCCCTCTGTTTACAGCCACAGAGAGTGATGGTGCCTCACCCTATACCAAATGCAAAAAAGGTTTTTACAGACGGCTCAGGTAAAACAAAGAAGGCCGTAGTAGCCTGGAAAGAAAAGGCACAATGGCAACACACATCAGTTACTGTGGAAGCATCCACTCAGATTGTTGAATTGTCTGCAATACATTTAGCTCTGACATTGTTTGCAAGCGAACCTATTAATATTGTATCAGATTCCCTATATGCTGTTGGCGCTATTAACCGCTTAGAAGCTGCATTTATCAAAGAAATTAGCAATCAAGAGCTGTATAAACTTTTCCTTGCTATTGCAACTCTGCTTCAGCAACGACAGCATCCTTGCTTTATTGTTCATATTCGGTCTCACACTCGCTTGCCAGGACCTCTGGTAGAAGGGAATGCGGCAGTTGATAAGTACACTGTTTTGCCCATAACATCATCCTCCCTTACTCAACGATTTCAACATGCACAATTATCTCACTCCTTTTTCCATCAAAATGCTCACAGTTTGCAGAAAGAATTTGCTCTGACAAAAACGCAGGCTCGTGATATTATTCGGGCATGTAACGATTGTCAACTATATAATACTGCAACTTATCATGATGGTGTAAATGTCAGGGGACTGAAGGCTAATGAAATTTGGCAAACAGATGTTACACATTATCCACCTTTTGGCAGGCAAAAGTATGTTTATGTTACTGTGGATACTTTTTCTGGTTATGTTGTTGCTTCTGCAGCTACAGGGGAACGGACTCAGGATGTTAAGAAACATTGGACAAGGTGCTTTGCACTTATGGGCCTCCCTAAACAAATAAAAACAGACAATGGACCTGCCTATGTATCTCAAGCAGCGGCCTTATTCCTACAACAGTGGGGTGTGTCTCACGTTACAGGTATCCCGCACACCCCCACCGGACAAGCCATAATTGAACGGACACATCAAAACTTGAAACACATGTTGCAAAAACAAAAAAGGGGGAGTGTAGCCACAGCTCCTCAAGAACAATTAGATATGGCTGTGTTCACTTTAAATTTTCTAAATCGGTCATCTTCTCGATTAGATACCACGGCAGTGGAACGACATTTTCAGGCTAAAGTTCCCTTTACACAAAATCCTAAGGTTTGGTATAAAGATCTGCCAGGCCCAACTGATTGGCGTGGACCAGTAGAATTGTTGACATGGGGGAGGGGATATGCTTGTGTTTTACTCCCAACAGGTCCTCGTTGGCTACCTGCGAGATACGTGAAGCCATACCATGAGCTGGAGAAACCACAACCAGAACCCGGTACCAGAAATGCAGACGCTGAAAGCACAGGGACCACACAAGCGACGTAGAACAGTCAACCCGACACCAGGCATTACTTGGGGAATGCTGAAATGACTGGATGAGCACGCAAGTAGCATGCTGCGAGGGGTCTTGGGTGGTCTCTGGTGGTTGTGGTCCCCCCATAGTTGTGCTGTCTGCTGTGTGACTTCGCTTCCGCTCAAGCGTGGTTAAGGCCTTTCTGTTGACACATGCAGGTGGCTCTGAGGAGAAGATACTGTTTTGGTTCTCACAGCAGTTATCTCTTCTAGAGTGTGTGAATCAAGTAAATTTGGACACTACAGGGATGTTGTTCACAGTCTTGTTTATCTTTGGCCCTTCTTTGTAATTAGTGATGCTACAGCATTATTGTATAGATATCTATGTTTATTCCTTTTTCTATATGTATTTATTGCATGCCTCTGTAGATTACTCTGCTCTACACTCCGCAAGCCAAATGTGCACGTCCAGCTTTGCACTCCCCAGGAGAAGCAGTCTCATGAGCGAGGGGGTGGAATGTGGGAATATAACGGAAGATTGGCGAGGAGGATTGTGGGCACGCTCGGGCGGCTTGCACCTGGGATGTCGAGGAACACGTATATCGTGCTACTGAAACAGTTGGGGTCCCCAGAGCAAGGGATGTTGAAAATACCTTAGACACTTGATTAACATAGATATACAAAACAAAGGGAAGCTTTTACAATTTGAAGAGTGGTAATGGCTGTAAGATAAGGAGACTCCAGGATGGTCTCACTTCAGATGGCTGGGCCATAGGATGGGCAATGCATGAGATAAGGGAATTGCAACAGCTACCCGAAGGATGTGGCCTACGTGATCCTCAGACTGAGTTTGCACAGAAGCAGGGGTCAATCAGCGAACACAGTGAGGAAGACTACCGGCCTTCATCTGAAGACCCCCAACGACCACCAGGGAAAACAACTGCGCATGCGAACGGACATTTGCATATCTCATGGCTATGTAAATGACTTCTCGGAAATCCTATGACTATGTATAACGTTATGGTATATATTCTCTGAAAATTTGCCAAACCGGCGGAGCACTCATGGTGGATAATCCCCAGTGCTGCCCAGCGCTGCAATAAAGAATGCCTGCTTAATAACACACTCTGGTGTTATTGAGTTTTCTTTCGGACTCCTTACCCAGCCGCACCTAGCTTCCCACTTCAGTGAGGAAAGTTAGAAAGCAAGGGGGTTTGGAGATCTCCGATTTTTGTATCAGTTTTGGCGAGCCAGCCAGGAGACTCTCTGTCCGGCTGCGGGACCCCTGGGTCGGAGACTCCCTTGGCCGGCCCCGGAGACTTCTCTGGAGGGACTCTCCGATTCGGCGGATCCATGTGGGGACAGACAAGGACCACTGGTAAGAAAAGGCATTCTTTCTGTGTTTGTTTTGTTTTGGTTTTGTTTCTGTTTTTGGGACCGGTCATTTGGAGCTACTCATAAGTCGCGGTTCGTGAGAACCCCGCCGGGTGGCATACATTTGCATGTACGATTTGTATTAATCATACGGTTAGTGCAGTCGTTTGTTTGTGCATTTGTATTTGATTTTGACATTTGCATGTACGATTCGTATTAATCTTCTGGTTAGTGCGATCGTTTGTTTGTGCATTTGTATTTGGGGCTACTCATAAGTCGCGGTTCGTGAGAACCCCGCCGGGTGGCATTTGGTTACATATGCGTAGTAATACGTATGTGTTTGGTATACGCGTATTTGAAAATCTTTGAATAACCTGTGTCGACATTTGTCATCTGAGGAGTAGCAGCTGCTGTTGTTCACTTTGTGATCTCTGTACCTTTGTTGGTCTCCCCGAGGTTTTGGCGGGGGGGGCGAGTGAATGTTCAGAGGAAAATGTGTTTATTGTAACTTGACTTTGTATCTGAACTTGTATGATTGTGTGAGTGAGACGTACAAATACGTACGAAGTGAGTGAAATGTGTGCTATAGTAATTGTTAATCGTTGTCTCTGTGTGTGTAAGTGTTTGGGCCCCAGTCCCTGTCTTTGTGTGTTATAAATGTTTGAATGGGAAACCAACAGGGTAGAGTTTTGAAAAAGAGCCCTTTGGGCTGCATTCTGAGTCACTGGAAAGATATTGGGGGACC
>NC_090694.1:23061391-23066187 GCF_013368605.1 Nyctibius grandis
ACCGAACTCCGCGGTGCCTGCATCCCGCTTGAGTGCCTCTGCCCTGGGTGCTGCTTCGGAGATCCCCTGGTTCGCGAGGTAACGGGAATAAATTTACTCTTTGCATTTCATCCGTGGTTTTGCGGTTGCTCCTGCATCCTGCCTGTGTCGGCTCACACATTTTGGTGTAGTCGTCAGGATCCAGGAACAGCCATGCCATGGCTGAAAAAGAAGTCGGGGACTGGGGAGGCCGTGATGGTGGCTCCCCGTATTACAGGATGGCCCAATACCGAGGACTGGACCCCCGTGGCCACTTTCCTGGCTAAATTGACTCCCCCGGAAGCACGGCCTGAAATAGATGATGGGGCAGTGATTACCCCCCCCAGGCAATTGAAATGGCTACGCGCGGGTTGCTGTGGAAAGCGGCGTCGGATTCTTCTCGCAAATTAGCGGGGAGATTGGGATGGTTGTTAGCTACCGGTCTTAGAGCTCTTCATCATGAAAATGTTGCATTACAGAGTAAAGTGAGAGAATTGGAAAAGGAAGTCGAGACTTTTCAGGATGCAAAGGTGATCGCGCAAGAAGTAATTACTATTCAAGCAGAGCGGTGCTATGGGCTGCAAGGTAATGTAGAGCAGTTGGTAGCACGTATTGCTAATAAACAAAGGGATAAATATGGAAAAAGTAAGGTTTTATTTCCCAAGTTCGTGCTTTCACCACAAAACAGTCTTGGGATCCCGAGGAACGGGATGGAAATATTCAGAGTGAATCCTCGGACTCCGAGACTGAGTTTGAATTTGATCCGGACTTAAAAGGCAGGGAGGTGGTGGAAGCACGACCCCTCATACAAATGATGGGGCAGCAGGAACAAGCAGACGGGGAAATGCAGATCACACTGTCCTGGTTTGGCCTAAACCAGGCCGATTTTCCTTTCAGTGATTTTTGCTTTCAGCTAAGTCTCCTCTAAGTAACTGCACTTTCTGAAACTAACTGCATGTTTGCAGACAGTGTCTGCCTCCAAGACTGATAACGCCCGAAGTTTGTAGTTATCGCTGAGGCACCGGTAGGGATGTTGTGCAGTAAGGCTCTTGCTGTACTTATTCTTAGAGAAACCAAGGTCACTGCTGAATTCCTCACTGCTTACAAGTGAAGAGCCGAAGGGTCACCAGGTGTGACGGTAATACATGGGAAAGGTTTATGTCGTAGGGGCAAAAGGGTTCTGGGACAGGAATTAGCAGGGCTCATTCGGAGAGCTTTAAACTAGATTCGAAGTGGGATGGGGTAGTAGCTGGGCTTGCACCACTGGGGCAACGCTCTAGTGTTGAGGTAGACCAGGAGGCCTCCCATCCCCCTGGGGTGAAATCGGTGTGCTCAGCTCGCTCCCTGAAATGCCTGTACACCAATGCACGCAGCATGGGGAATAAAACAGGAGGAGTTGGAAATACGTGTTCGGTCGGGGGGCTATGATCTAGTGGCAATTACAGAGACTTGGTGGGACGCCTCACATGACTGGAATGTGGTCATGGATGGCTATGTCTTGTTCAGGAAAGACAGGCCGCTAAGGAGAGGTGGTGGAGTTGCTCTTTATGTGAGTGAGCAGCTAGAATGTATTGAGTTCTGTCCAGGGGCGGATCAGGAGGGAGTTGAGAGTTTGTGGGTGCGAATTAAGGGGCAGGCTGGCAGGGGTGATACTGTTGTGGGTGTCTATTACAGGCTACCGGATCAGGATGAGGAGGGTGATGAGGCCTTCTACAGGCAGCTGAGAGCAGTCTCGCAATTACAGGGCCTGGTTGTCATGGGGGATTTCAACTACCCTGATATTTGCTGGGAGGCCTACTCAGCCAGCCATCCCCAGTCCAGGAGGTTCCTCCAGTGCATTGATGATAACTTTCTGATGCAAATGGTGGATGAGCCAACTAGGAGAGGAGCGCTGCTGGTTCTTATCCTCACTAACAAGGAGGGTCTGGTTGAAGAGGTGAAGGTTGAGGGCAGCCTTGGTTGTAGTGACCATGAGATGGTAGACTTCAAGATCTCATGTGGCAGGAACAGAATAGCTAGCAGAATTGCAACCCTGGACTTCAGGAGGGCCAACTTTGGCCTTTTCAAGCAATTGCTAGGGGAAATCCCATGGGACAGGGTACTAGAAGGTAAGGGGGCCCAAGATAGTTGGTTAGCATTCAAGGACTGCTTCTTCCGAGCTCAAGATCAGAGCATCCCAACAAGTAGGAAGTCAAGGAAGGGTACCAGGAGACCTGCATGGTTAAACAGGGGACTGCTGGGCAAACTCAAGTGGAAGAAGAGGGTGTACAGATCATGGAAGGAGGGGCTGGCCACTTGGGAGGAATATAAGTCTGTTGTCAGAGGATGTAGGGAGGCAATTAGGAAAGCTAAGGCCACCTTGGAATTAAACCTTGCAAGAGAGGTCAAGGACAACAGAAAGGGCTTCTTCAAATACATGGCAGGTAAAGCCAACACTAGAGGCAATGTAGGCCCACTGATGAATGAGGTGGGGGCCCTGGAGACAGAGGATAAAAAGAAGGCGGAGTTACTGAATGCCTTCTTTGCCTCTGTCTATACTGCTGGATGCTGTCCTGAGGAGCCCCGGACCCCTGAGGCCCCAGAAGAAGTCAGGATAGAGGAGGAATCTGTCTTGGTAGATGAGGGCTGGGTCAGGGACCAATTAAGCAATCTGGACGTCCATAAATCCATGGGCCCTGAGGGGATGCACCCGCGGGTGCTGAGGGAGCTGGCGGAAGTCATTGCTAGGCCACTCTCCATCATCTTTGCTGAGTCGTGGGCAACGGGAGAGGTGCCTGAGGACTGGAGGAAAGTGAATGTCACTCCAGTCTTCAAAAAGGGCAAGAAGGAGGACCCGGGGAACTATAGACCGGTCAGCCTCACCTCCATCCCCGGAAAGGTGATGGAACAACTTGTTCTTGATGCTGTCTCGAGGCACATCAAGGATAGGGGGATCATTAGGGGCACTCAACATGGCTTCACCAACGGGAAGTCATGCTCAACCAACTTGATAGCCTTTTATGAGGATGTAACCTGGTGGATAGATGATGGTAAAGCTGTGGATGTGGTCTATCTCGATTTCAGTAAAGCGTTTGACACGGTCTCCCACAGCATCCTCGCAGCTAAACTGAGGAAGTATGGTCTGGATGATGGGGTAGTGAGGTGGACTGTGAACTGGCTGAAGGAAAGAAGCCAGAGAGTGGTGGTCAATGGGACAGAGTCCAGTTGGAGGCCTGTGTCTAGCGGAGTCCCTCAAGGGTCGGTACTGGGACCAGTACTATTCAATATATTCATTAATGACTTGGATGAGGGAATAGAGTGCACTGTCAGCAAGTTCGCTGATGACACAAAACTGGGAGGAGTGGCTGACACAACGGAAGGCTGCGCAGCCATTCAGAGAGACCTGGACAGGCTGGAGAGTTGGGCGGGGAGAAATTTAATGAAAGATAACAAGGGCAAGTGTAGAGTCCTGCATCTGGGCAAGAATAACCCCATGTACCAGTACAAGTTGGGGGCAGACCTGTTGGAGAGCAGCGTAGGGGAAAGGGACCTGGGGGTCCTAGTGGACAGCAGGATGACCATGAGCCAGCAGTGTGCCCTTGTGGCCAAGAAGGCCAATGGCATCCTGGGGTGTATTAGAAGGGGTGTGGTCAGCAGGTCGAGAGAGGTTCTCCTCCCCCTCTACTCTGCCCTGGTGAGGCTGCATCTGGAGTATTGTGTCCAGTTCTGGGCCCCTCAGGTCAAGAAGGACAGGGAACTGCTAGAGAGAGTCCAGCGCAGAGCCACGAAGATGATTAAGGGAGTGGAACATCTCCCTTATGAGGAGAGGCTGAGGGAGCTGGGTCTCTTTAGCTTAGAGAAGAGGAGACTGAGGGGTGACCTCATTAATGTTTATAAATATGTAAAGGGCAAGTGTCATGAGGATGGAGCCAGGCTCTTCTCAGTGACATCCCTTGACAGGACTAGGGGCAATGGGTGCAAGCTGGAACACAGGAGGTTCCACTTAAATATGAGGAAAAACTTCTTTACGGTGAGGGTGACCGAACACTGGAACAGGCTGCCCAGAGAGGTTGTGGAGTCTCCTTCTCTGGAGACATTCAAAACCCACCTGGACGCGTTCCTGTGTGATATGGTCTAGGCAATCCTGCTCCGGCAGGAGGATTGGACTAGATGATCTTTCGAGGTCCCTTCCAATCCCTAACATTCTGTGATTCTGTGATTCTGTGATTCTGTGATTCTGTGAATGGGGGACTGAGTGCCAGCAACCGGACTGGGATCGTGGGACCTAGGGCCCGTGTGCCCAGGTGCCAGCAACTGGAGGGACCGGAGTGAGTGAAACCAAGTGCCAGCCACTGGAGTGGGACCAGGGGTCAGAGGCCCGTGCGTCTGTGGTGCCAGCAACTGGAGCGAGCGTGGGTGTGCACGTAGGTGTGTGAGCGCTAGCAAAGATCAAGGTCAAGTGGCTTGAGCACCCGGTGTGTCTCTAAGGGCGACCTCTCTGAAGGGGGTTGGCTACTGGGGACCAGGAGAATCCCAGCCAGCTGCCCGAGAGACCATAGGGCCTGGGTGTCTCTAGGGGCGTGTCGCGGAACCTCACAAAACCAAGCCAAACTGAATAACAAACTAGAAACGGGATTTATTTTACAAAATGATAACAAGATCAAACTAAGTTTTACTCTAACCAAAACTGCTTGAGACTCCAGCAGGCATTAACAATCCACAGGTTCAGAGTGTCATTCGGGAATTAATACTACATGACTGACTTAAGAATTCTTAAGGTTTTTGCGGCCGATAATCCA